>NW_026903316.1:0-196711 GCF_024500385.1 Phyllopteryx taeniolatus
CACAAGCATCGAAGCATTCCGTTTCGCTCCAGTAGTAGGCCTTATTGACTAATTGTAACTTAGACGACATATGTGGACTTCGGCAGAACTTTTGAATCACTTAAGTATGAGCTAATAGGCTTGACATTCGACACACTCGAATCGTTGTGAATCCACCTTTCAGTTGGGTCTCTTCCAAGCCTTCTCGGACTTGGTGCGGCCGAGCGGCCGACCTTCAATGCATTCAGTTTCGCCTCAGAAGTAGGCTTTATGACTATAATTTTAACATGACGACCAATGTGATTTCGGCAGTAGTTTGAACACCTTAAGTTTGAGCTCGTGGGCTGACGTTCGACAACTCTTGATCGTTGTGAATCACCTTTCAGATGAGGTCTCTTCCAAGACATCTCGGGGAGGTTAAATACCTTCGTGCGGCGAAACCACAAGCGTCGAAGCTTCGTTAGCTCCAGTAATAGGGCTCCTTTATTATCTAAATTGTATACATGTCGACCTATGTGGAATTCAGGCAGAACTTTTGAACACTTAAGTTTGAGCTAGTAGGCTGACATTCGACACACTCGATCGTTGTGAATCCACTTTCTGATGTGATTCTCGTTCAAGCCTCTCGGGGTGTCATGCGGCCGAAAACCGAGCGTCAAGCTTCCGTTCGCTCCAAGTAGTAGGCCTTTATATACAAATATTGTAAATGACGACCAACGTGACTTCGGCAGAACGTTTGAACACTAAGTGTGAGCTAGTAGGCTGAAATTCGAACACTCGATCGTGTAAATCCACCTTTCAGATGAGGGTCTCTTTCAAGCCTCTCGGACTTGGTGCGGCGAGTGGAGACCTTCTAAGCTTCAGTTTTCGCATACAGAAGTAGGCCGTTATTGACTAATTGTAACATGACGACCAATGTGTTTCGGCAGAAGTTTGATAACCCTAAGTTTGAGCTAGTGGGTGACGTTCGTCACTCTTGTTCGTTGTGAAATCAACCTTTCAGATGTGGTCTCTTCCAAGCTCTCGGATGTCGTGACGGCGAAACACGAGCATGAAGCTTTCCGTTTCGCTCCAGTACTAGGCCCTTTATTGACATAAAATTGTAACATGAGACCTATGTGACTTCGCAGAAATTTTGAACAACTTTAAGTATGAGCTAGTAGGCTGCATTCGACACACTCGATCGTGTGAATCCACCTTTCGATGAGGTCTCTTCCCACGCCTATCGGGACTTGGTGCGGCGAGTGTCGACTTAAAGGCATTTCAGTTTCGCTACAGAAGTAGGCCTTTATTGACTAAATTGGAAGATGACGACCAATGTGATTTCGGCAGAAGTTTTGAATACCCTTAAGTTTTAGCTAGTGGCTGGACGTTCGACAATATTGATCCGTTATGAATCCCCCTAAGAAGACTTCTCTTCAAGCTCTCGGAGTCGTGGGCCGAAACACGAGCATCGAAGCATTCCGTTTCGTTCCAGTAGTAGGCCTTTATTGACTATATGTAAAATGACGACCTTTGTGATTTCGGCAGAACTTTGGAACCCTTAAGTTTGAGGGCTAGTGGGCTGACGTTCGACACTCTCGATCGTTGTGGAATCCACCTTTCAGTTGAGGTCTCTTCCAGCCTTGGACTTGGTTCGGCCGTGTGGCGACTTCAAAGCATCTGTTTCGCTCCAGTAGTAGGCCTTTATTGACTAAATTGTAACTTGACGACCAAATGTGATTTCGGCAGAGTTTTGAACCTTATGTTTGTGCTAGGGGCTGACGTTCGACACTCTTGTTCGTTGTGATTCCACCTTTCAGAGGAGGTCTCTTCAAGCCTCTCGGAGGTTCGTGCGGGCCGAATACACGAGCGTCGAAGCATTTCCGTTTCGCTCCATGTAGTATGGACTTTTTTGACTAAATTGTAAATTGACGACCTTTGTGATTTCGGCAGAACTTTGAACCCTTAAGTTTGAGCTAGTGATGATGTTCGACACACTCGATCGTTGTGAATCCACCTTTTCAGATGTAGGGTCTCTTCCAAGCCTCTCGGACTTCGTGCGTCGAAGCAGCGACTGTCAAAGCATTCAGTTTCGCTCCAGGAGTAGGCACTTCATTGACTATTTGTTAAATGACGACCTATGTGATTTCGGCAGAACTTATTGAACCCTTAAGTTTGAGCTAGTGGGCTGACGTTCCGACAACTTCGTTCGTTGTGATCCACCTTTCAGATGAGGTCTCTTCCAATGCCTATCGGATGTCAGGCGGCCGAAAACACAAGCATCGAAGCATTCCGTTTCGCTCCTGTTGTAGGCCTTTTTTGACTTAAATTGTAACATGACGACATATGATGACTTCGGCTGAACCTTTGATCACATAAGTTTGTGCTTGTAGCGCGGACATTGACTCTCGTTCGTGTGGATACCCCTTCAGATGAGGTCTCTTCCATGCCATTCGGACTTGGTGAGGGCAGAGCGGCGACCTGCAAAGCTTTCAGTTTGCTCCAGAAGTAGGCCCTTTTTTGACTAAATTGTATCATGGACTAGTGGGCTGACGTCGACACTCTTGATCGTTGTGAATCACCTTTCAGATGAGGTCTCTCAAAAGCCTCTCGGAGGTCGTGCGGCCGTACACGAGCGATCGATGCATTCCGTTTTTGCTCCGGTAGTAGCCTTTATGACTAAATTGTAAAATGAGTCCTTTATGATTAGGCAGAACTTTTGTTCACTTACGTTTGTGCTAGTAGGCTGATTTGACACACCGAGCGTTGGGAATCCACCTTTTCAGATGAGGTCTCTTACAAGAATCTCGGACTTCGTGCGTCCGAGCAGCGTCGTCTAAGCATTCAGTTCGCTCCATGGGAGTAGGACTCATTAGTGACTAATTGTAACAATGTCGTCCTCTGTGATTTTCGCAGAATCTTTTCTAACCCTTGGTGTGTGCAACTGGGCTGACAGTCGAAACACACTCGCTCGTTGTGAATCCACCTTTCAGAGGAGGTCTCTTCCAAGCCTAGCGGTGGTCGTGCGGGACCGAAACACGAGCGTCGACGATGCATTCCGTTTCGCTCAGTAGTAGGCCTCTTTATTGATCTAAATTGTTACAGGACAGGACCTTGTGATTTCGGCAGAACTTTTGAACCCCTAAGTTTGTGCTAGTGGGCTGTCGTTCTGACACTCTCGATCGTTGTGAATCCACCTTTCAGACGAGGTCTTCTTCCAAGCCTCTCGCGACTGTCCGTCGCGGCCGGATAACAGCGACCGTCATGAAGCATCGCTTTTCGCTCCAGTACTAGGCCTTTATGGACTAATTGTAACTTGAATCGACCTATGTGACTTCGCAGAACTATTTGAACCTCTAAGTTGACCTAGTGGGCTGACATTCGACTACACTCGATCGTTGTGAATCCACTTCCGATGAGGTCTCTTCCAAGCCTCTCGTCTTTTTTATGCTCTTGTTTTTTCTTTTAGCGTTGACAAGCCGTTTGGGCGACGTCGAAGCATTACCGTTTCCGCTCCAGATCAGTAGGCCTTTAGTGACTATAATTGTAACATGACGACCATGTGTTTCGCAGCTGAACTTTTGATCTTAGGTTTGAGCTAGTCGGCTGACGTTCGACCACTCGTGATCGTTGTGAATTCCACCTTTCAGATGCGGTCTCTGCCAAGCCCTCGGAGGTCTTGGTGCGGCCGATACAGGCGAGCATCGATGACATTCAGTTTCGCTCCAGTAGTAGTCTGGCTATTGACTAAATTGTAAAATGTCGTCCTTTGTGATTTCGCAGAATCGTTTTGGCAAACCCTTAAGTTTGTAGCTTGTGGGCTGACGATTCGACTACTCTCGCATCGTTGTGAATCCACTTTCTGATGAGGTCTCTTCTACGCCTCGCGGACTTCGCTGCGTGCTGCAGCTGCGACGTCAATAAGCATCAGTTTCGTCTCCGAGGATGTAGGCTTATGACTAATTGTAACATGACGACCATGTGATTTCGGCAGAACTTTTCGACCTTAGTTTGAGCTCTGTGGGCTGACGTTCGGACACTCTCGGATCGTTAGTGAATCCACCTTTCGATGAGGTCTCTTCTAGGCCTCTCGGAGGTCGTGTGCGGCCGCGTAAAACTCGAGCGTCCGAGCTTCCGTTCGCTCCAGTAGTAGGCCTTATTGATCTAAATTGCTAACATGACGACCTTGTGATTTTCGTCAGAACTTTTGAACCTTAAGTTGAGCTATGTGGACTGATGTTCGACACACTCGTTCGTTGCTGTCATCCACCCTTCCGATGTAAGGTCTCTTCCTCAGCTCTCGGACTTCGTGCCGGCCGAGTGCAGCGGACGTGTCAATGCTTCAGCTTTCGCTCAGCAGTGGAGCTTTATTGACTATAAATTGTAACATGACGACCTATGCCCTGCTGCGGCAGACTATTGAACCTAGAGTTTGAGCTAGGGGCTGACGTGCATTCGACACACTCGATCGTTGTCGAATCACCTTCAGATGTAGGTCTCTTCCAAGCCTCTCGGATGTCACTGCGCGTAAAACTCGAGCAGTCGTATAGCATTCCGTTTCGACTCTGTTGTAGGCCTTATTGGACTAAATTGTAACATGACGACCTCGTGACTTCGGCAGTATCTTTGACACACTTAGGTTTGAGCTAGTAGGCTGACATTCGACACACTCGATCGTTGTGTATCTCCTTTCAGATGAGGTCTCTTCCTAGCTTGTCGGACTTCGTGCGAGTCGTGCGGGCGCGTAAAGTGCTCGAGCGGCGTCTCTTAGGAGTATGGCAGTTTTTTCAGACTCAAGTTGTAGGCACTCCATGTCGACTATGTGATTTCGGCAGAACGTTTCAAACCTTTAGTCTTGAGCAAACTGGGCTGACGTCGACACTCTATGATCGTTGTGAATCCTCCTTTCATAGATGAGGTCTCTTCAAGCCTCTCGGAGTGTCGTGCGGCCCAGAAACACGAGCGTCGAAGCATTCGTTTCGCTACGTAGTTGGCCTTTATTGACTATATTGTAACTATGACGACCGACTGTGCATGATTTCGGCAGAACTTTATGAACACTTTCGTTTGAGCTCGTAGGCTGACTTCGATCACACTCGATCGTTGTGAACTCCACCTTTCAGATGAGGTCTCTTCAAGCCTCTCGCGCACTTCGTGCGCGAGAGCTGCGACTCGTCAGCTATTCTGTTCGCTCCAGTAGTAGGGCTTTATTGACTAATTGTAACTTGATCGACTCTGTGATTTCGCAGAACTTTTCACCTTAAGTTTGAGCTAGCTGGGACTGACAGTTCGACACACTCGATCCGTTGTGAATCCACCTTCCGATGAGGTCTCTTCAAGCTCTCGGACTGTCGTGCGCAGACGGCGAGCGTCTGCAAGCATTCCGTTTCGCTCCAGATGGAGGCTTTATATGCTTAATTGTACATGACGACCATCGTGACTTCGCAGAGCTATGAACCTTATGTTCTGAGCTAGTGGGCTGACAGTTCGTCTCACTCTTGATCGTTTGGGCGAATCACTCAGATGAGCTCTCTTCCACTGCCTCTCGGATTGTCGTGCGGCGAAACGTGGCGACGTCGAAGCTTCCGTTTCGCTCCAGTAGTAGGCCTTATTGACTCTTAAATTGTAAATATGACGATCCTTTGTGATGTCGGCAGAAACTTTTGCATCCCTTATGTTTGTGCGAGTGGGCGGACGTCGACACCTCTCGATCAGTTGTGATCCACTTTCAGATGTGGTCTCATTTCCAAGCCTCTCGGACTATCATGGCGCCGTGACAGCGAGCTGTCGAAGCATTCAGTGCGCTCCGTTAGTAGGCCTTTATATGACTAATTGTAACATGTCGTAACCTATGTGACTTCCGGCAGTAACTTTTCAACCTTAAGTTTGAGCATACTGTAGCTGTCGTTCGTTACATCTCTCGATCGTTGTGATCCACTTTCAGTCTGAGGTCTCTTCCTTGCTCTCGGACGTCGTAGCCGGGCCGAGGGACATGAGGCGACAAGCGTCGAAGCTTCCGTTCGCTCAGAACGAGTAGGACCTGTATTGATCTAATTGTATCTTGTCGTCCTCTGTGTGATGCGGCAGAACTTTTGTCAACCTTAAGTATTGAGCTAGTCTGGGCTGACATTCGACTCACTCGTTCGTTGTGATCCATCTTTCTGTTGAGGTCTCGTTCAGCCTCTCGCGATGTCATGCGGCCGAACACGAGCGTCGAATGCACTCGTTTCGACTCCAGTATGTAGGCCTTTATTACTAATTGTAACATGACGACCAACGTGACGTACGGCTGAGACTTGTGAGAACACTTAAGTTTAGTGCTTGTAGGCTGACATTCGTCGACACTCGATCGTTGTAAATCACCTTTAGATGAGTCTCTTCCAAGTCCTCTCGGTCTGTGCGGCGAGTGGCGACCTTCAAAGCATCCGTTTCGCTCCTGTTGTAGGCACTTTATTGCACTAAATATGTAAAATGACGACTTTGTGATTTCGAAGACTTTTCAACCTTACTGTTTGTGCAACTGGGCTAGCGTTCGACACACGCGATCGTTGGGAATCCACCTTTCAGATCTGAGGTCTCTTTCAAGCCTCTCGGATTTCATGCACGGCGAAACTCGACGCGTCGATGCATTCCGTTTCGCTCCTATGTAGTAGGCACTTTATATCACTAAATTGTAACATGCCGACCTATGTGACTTCGGCCAGAACTTTTGAACACTTAGTTTGAGCGAGGAGGCTGACATTCGACACACTCGTATCGTTGTGATGTGAATCCACACTTTCAGTTAGGTCTCTTCCAAGCCTCTCGGACTTGGTCGCGGCCGAGCGGCGACCTGCAAAGCATTCAGTTTCGCTCACGAAGTTGGCTTTATGACTATATATGTAACTTGACGACTCAATGTGATTTCGGCAGAAGTTTCTTGAACCTTACGTTTGTGCTAGTGGCTGACGTTCGACACTCATGATCGTTGTGATTCACCTGCTCAGATGAGGTCTCTTCCATGCTCTCGGAGGTCGTTTGCGGCGGCCGAAACACGAGCGTCGAAGCATCCGTCGCTCCTGTAGTAGCCTTATGTCTATATTGTAAAATGACGACCTTTGTGATTTCGCAGACCTGACTTTTGAACCTTAAGTTGAGCTTGTGGGGTGCTGATTTTCTGACACTCTGATCACAGTCTGTGTATCCCTTTCAGATGACGGTATCTTCATGCCTCTCGGAGGTCGTGCAGGGCGAAACACGTAGCGACACGAAGTATTCCGTTTCGCTCCTGTAGTAGCGCCTTTATGACTATCTTGTAAAAATGACGAACTTTTGTCTGATTTCGGCAGAACTTTGAACCTTTGTTTGAGATAGTGGGCTGACGTTCGAGTCACTCGATCGTTGTGAATCCACCTTTCGATGAGGTCTCTCCCAAGCCTCTCGGAGGTCGTGCGGCACGATACACAAGCGTCGAAGCATTCCGTTTCGCTCTGGAATAGGCTTTATCGTATCTAAATTGTAAAACATGACGACTATGTGACTGCGGCAGTACTTTTGTACTCTTAGTTGAGCTTGTAGCTGACATTCGATACACTCGTTCGGTGTGAGATCCACCTTTCACGATGAGGTCTCTTCATGCCTCTCGGACTTCGTGCGGCCGAGAAACTCGAGCGTCAAAGCATCAGTTTCGCTCCAGGAGGAGCCTTTATTGACTAAATTGTACATGTAGACCTCTGTGATTTCAGGCAGAACTATTGACCCTTATGTTGATGCTAGTGGGCTTGACGTTCGACACACACTCAGATCGTTGTGAATCCGCCTTCAGATGAGGTCTCTTCCAAGCTCTCGGAGAAGGAGGAAACTGTCGTGCCGGGCGAAACACGAGCGACGAAGTATTCCGTTTCGCTCAGTAGTAGGCTTTATTGCACTAGTTGTAAATTGCGAGACCTTGTGATTTCGGCAGAACTTTTGAACACTTCAGTTTGAGCTAGGTGGGCTGACGTTCGAGACACGCGATCGTTGTGAATCCACTTTCAGCTGATGGTCTACTCCCATGCCTCTCGGACTATGCGATTGCGTCGTGTCAGCGACCGTCAAAGCATTCAGTTGCGCTCTGGAGTAGCCATTATTTGACTGATGTAACATGACGACCTATGTGATTTCGGCAGTAACTTTTCAACCTTAAGTTTGTGCAACTGGGTTGACGTCGACACACTCGATCTGTTGTGATCACCTTTCAGATCGTAGGTCTCTTCCATGCTCTCGGGGGTCGTGCGGCCGATACTCATCAAGCGTCAAAGCATTCCGTTCGCTCCTGCGCCAGTATTAGGCCTCTCTCTAATTGGTAACATGTCGACCTATGTGACTTCAGGCAGCACTTTTCGAACACTTAAGTTTGAGCTTGTTGCGCTGACATTCGACACACTCGATCGTTGTGATCCACCTTTCAGATGAGGTCTCTTTCAAGCCTCTCGGATGTCATGCGGCCGAATAACACGAGCGTCGGGAAATATCGCATTCCGTTGCGCTACTGTAGTAGGCCTTATATACTAATGTAACATGACGTCAACGTGACTTTCGGCTGAACTTTTGAACCCTTAAGTTTAAGCTCGTGGGCTGTCGTTCGACACTCTTGATCGTTGCTGAATCTCCTTTCAGATGAGGTACTCTTCCAAGCCTCTCGGATGTCTGCGGCCGAAAACACAAGCTGTCGAAGCATCCGTTCGCTCCAGTAGTAGCCTTTATATACTAAATTGTAACATGACGACCTTTGTGACTTCGCAGAACTTTGAACACTTAAGTTTGAGCTAGTAGGCTGACATTCGACACACTCGATCGTTGTGAATCCACCTTTCAGATGAGGTCTCTTCAAGCCTCTCGGACTTTGTGCGGCCCCGAGCGCGACCTTCTAAGCATTCAGTTTTCGCTCCAGAAGTAGGCCTTTATTGACTATAATTGTAACATGACGACCAATGTGATTTCGGCAGAAGTTTTGAACCCTTAAGTTTGAGCTAGTGGGCTGACGTTCGACACTCTTGATCGTTGTGACTCCACCTTTCAGATGAGGTATCTTCCAAGCCTCTCGAGGTCGTGCGGCGAAACACGAGCGTCGAAGCATTCCGTTCGCTCCAGTAGTAGGCCTTTATTGACTAAATTGTAAAATGACGACCTTTGTGATTTCGGCAGAACTTTTGAACCCTTAAGTTTGAGCTAGTGGGCTGACGTTCGACACACTCGATCGTTGTGAATCCACCTTTCAGATGAGGTCTCTTCCAAGCCTCTCGGACTTCGTGCGTCCGAGCAGCGAGCGTCAAAGCATTCAGTTTCGCTCCAGGAGTAGGCCTTTATTGACTAAATTGTAACATGACGACCTATGTGATTTCGGCAGAACTTTTGAACCCTTAAGTTTGACCTACTGGGCTGACGTTCGACACACTCGATCGTTGTGAATCCACCTTTCAGATGAGGTATCTTCCAAGCCTCTCGGAGGTTGTGCGGCCGAAACACGAGCGTCGAAGCATTCAGTTTCGCTCCAGTAGTAGGCCTTTATTGACTAAATTGTAACATGACGACCTATGTGATTTCGGCAGAACTTTTGAACCCTTAAGTTTGAGCTAGTGGGCTGACATTCGACACACTCGATCGTTGTGAATCCACCTTTCAGATGAGGTCTCTTCCAAGCCTCTCGGAGGTCGTGCGGGCGAACCACGAGCGACGAAGCATTCCGTTTCGCTCCAGTAGTAGGCCTTTATTGACTAAATTGTAACATGACGACCTTGTGATTTCGGCAGAACTTTTGAACCCTTAAGTTTGAGCAAGTGGGCTGACGTTCGACACACTCGATCGTTGTGAATCCACCTTTCAGATGAGGTCTCTCCCAAGCCTCTCGGACTTCGTGCGGCCGAACAGCGAGCGTCAAAGCATTCCGTTTCGCTCCAGGAGTAAGCCTTTATTGACTAAATTGTAACATGACGACCTATGTGATTTCGGCAGAACCTTTTGAACCCTTAAGTTTGAGCTAGTGGGCTGACGTTCGACACACTCGATCGTTGTGAATCCACCTTTCAGATGAGGTTCTTCCAAGCCTCTCGGAGGTCGTGCGGCGAAACACCAGCGTCGAAGCATTCCGTTTCGCTCACGTAATAGGCTTTATTTTCTATATTGTAACATGGAGACCTATGTGACTTCGGCAGAACTTTTGAACACTTATGTTTGTGCTAGTAGGCTGACATTCGACCCACTCGATCGTTGTGAATCCACCTTTCAGTTGAGGTCTCTTTCAAGCCTCTCGGTGTCATGCGGCCGAAACACGAGCGTCGAAGATTCGTTTCGCTCCAGTAGTAGGCCTTTATATACTAAATTGTAACATGACGACCAACGTGACTTCGGCAGAAACTTTTGAAACACTTAGGTTTGAGCTAGTAGGCGACATTCGACACACGCGATCGTTGTAAATCCACCTTTCAGATGAGGTCTCTTTCAAGCCTTCGGACTTGGTGCGGCGAAGTGGCGACTTCAAAGCATTCAGTTTCGCTACAGAAGTAGGCTTTATTGACTAAATTGTAACATGACGACCTATGTGATTTCGGCAGAACGTTTTCAACCCTTAAGTTTGAGCAACTGGGCTGACGTTCGACACACTCGATCGTTGTGAATCCACCTTTCAGATGAGGTCTCTTCCAAGCCTCTCGGAGGTCGTGCGGCCGAAACACGAGCGTCGAAGCATTCCGTTTCGCTCCAGTAATAGGCCTTTATTGACTAAATTGTAACATGACGACCTATGTGACTTCGGCAGAACTTTTGAACACTTAAGTTTGAGCTAGTAGGCTGACATTCGACACACTCGATCGTTGTGAATCCACCTTTCAGATGAGGTCTCTTCCAAGCCTCTCGGACTTCGTGCGGCCGAAACACGAGCGTCAAAGCATTCAGTTTCGCTCCAGAGTAGGCCTTTATTGACTAAATTGTAACGATGACGACCTATGTGATTTCGGCAGAACTTTTGAACCCTTAAGTTTGAGCTAGTGGGCTGACGTTCGACACACTCGATCGTTGTGAATCCGCCTTTCAGATGAGGTCTCTTCCAAGCCTCTCGGAGGTCGTGCGGCCGAAACACGAGCGTCGAAGCATTCCGTTCGCTCCAGTAGTAGGCCTTTATTGACTAAATTGTAACATGACGACCTAGTGACTTCGGCAGAACTTTTGACACTTAAGTTTGAGCTAGTAGGCTGACATTCGACACACTCGATCGTTGTGAATCCACCTTTCAGATGAGGTCTCTTCCAAGCCTCTCGGACTTCGTGCGGCCGAGAGGCAGCCTTCAAAGCATTCAGTTTCGCTCCAGTAGTAGGGCCTTTATTGACTAAATTGTAACATGACGACCATATGTGACTTTCGGCAGAACTTTTTGAACCCTTAAGTTTGAGCTAGTGGGCTGACATTCGACACACTCGATCGTTGTGAATCCACCTTTCAGATGAGGTCTCTTCCAAGCCTCTCGGATGTCGTGCGGGCCGAAACATGAGCGTCGAAAGCATTCCAGTTTCGCTCCAGTAGTAGGCCTTTATTGACTAAATTGTAACATGACGACCTATGTGATATCGGCAGAACTTTTGAACCCTTATGTTTGAGCTAGTGGGCTGACGTTCGACACACTCGATCGTTGTGAATCCACCTTTCAGATGAGGTCTCTTCCAAGCCTCTCGGACTTCGTGCGTCCGAAGCAGCACGAGCTGTCTAAGCATTCCGTTTCGCTCCAGGGAGTAGGCCTTTATTGACTAATTTGTAACATGACGACCTATGTGATTTCGGCAGAACTTTTCAACCCTTAAGTTTGAGCAACTGTGCTGACGTTCGACTACACTCGATCGTTGTGAATCCACCTTTCAGATGAGGTCTCTTCCAAGCCTCTCGGAGGTCGTGCGGCCGAAACACAAGCGTCGAAGCATTCCGTTTCGCTCCAGTAATAGGGCCTTTATTATCTAAATTGTAACATGACGACCTATGTGACTTCGGCAGAACTTTTGAACCCTTAAGTTTGAGCTAGTAGGCTGACGTTCGACACTCTTGATCGTTGTGAATCCACCTTTCAGATGAGGTCTCTTCCAAGCCTCTCGGAGGTCGTGCGGCCGAAACACGAGTGTCGAAGCATTCCGTTTCGCTCCAGTAGTAGGCCTTTATTGACTAAATTGTAAAATGACGACCTTTGTGATTTCGGCAGAACTTTTGAACACTTACGTTTGAGCTAGTAGGCTGATATTCGACACACTCGATCGTTGTGAATCCACCTTTCAGATGAGGTCTCTTCCAAGCATCTCGGACTTCGTGCGTCCGAGCAGGCGACTGTCAAAGCATTCAGTTTCGCTCCAGGAGTAGGCCTTTATTGACTAAATTGTAACATGACGACCTCTGTGATTTCGGCAGAACTTTTCAACCCTTAAGTTTGAGCAACTGGGCTGACGTTCGACACACTCGATCGTTGTGAATCCACCTTTCAGATGAGGTCTCTTCCAAGCCTCTCGGAGGTCGTGCGGCCGAAACACGAGCGTCGAAGCATTCCGTTTCGCTCCAGTAGTAGGCCTTTATTGACTAAATTGTAAAATGACGACCTTTGTGATTTCGGCAGAACTTTTGAACCCTTAAGTTTGAGCTAGTGGGCTGACGTTCGACACACTCGATCGTTGTGAATCCACCTTTCAGATGAGGTCTCTTTCAAGCCTCTCGGATATCATGCGGCCGAAACACGAGCGTCGAAGCATTCCGTTTCGCTCCAGTAGTAGGCCTTTATATACTAAATTGTAACATGACGACCTATGTGACTTCGGCAGAACTTTTGAACACTTAAGTTTGAGCTAGTAGGCTGACATTCGACACACTCGATCGTTGTGAATCCACCTTTCAGATGAGGTCTCTTCCAAGCCTCTCGGACTTGGTGCGGCCGAGCGGCGACCTTCAAAGCATTCAGTTTCGCTCCAGAAGTAGGCCTTTATTGACTAAATTGTAACATGACGACCAATGTGATTTCGGCAGAAGTTTTGAACCCTTAAGTTTGAGCTAGTGGGCTGACGTTCGACACTCTTGATCGTTGTGAATCCACCTTTCAGATGAGGTATCTTCCAAGCCTCTCGGAGGTCGTGCGGGCGAAACACGAGCGACGAAGCATTCCGTTTCGCTCCAGTAGTAGGCCTTTATTGACTAAATTGTAAAATGACGACCTTTGTGATTTCGGCAGAACTTTTGAACCCTTAAGTTTGAGCTAGTGGGCTGACGTTCGACACACTCGATCGTTGTGAATCCACCTTTCAGATGAGGTCTCTCCCAAGCCTCTCGGACTTCGTGCGTCCGAGCAGCGACCGTCAAAGCATTCAGTTTCGCTCCAGGAGTAAGCCATTATTGACTAAATTGTAACATGACGACCTATGTGATTCGGCAGAACTTTTCAACCCTTAAGTTTGAGCAACTGGGTTGACGTTCGACACACTCGATCGTTGTGAATCCACCTTTCAGATGAGGTATCTTCCAAGCCTCTCGGAGGTCGTGCGGGCGAAACACAAGCGTCGAAGCATTCAGTTTCGCTCCAGAAGTAGGCCTTTATATACTAAATTGTAACATGACGACCAACGTGACTTCGGCAGAACTTTTGAACACTTAAGTTTGAGCTAGTAGGCTGACATTCGACACACTCGATCGTTGTAAATCCACCTTTCAGATGAGGTCTCTTCCAAGCCTCTCGGACTTGGTGCGGCCGAGTGGCGACCTTCAAAGCATTCAGTTTCGCTCCAGTAGTAGGACTTTATTGACTAAATTGTAACATGACGACCTTTGTGATTTCGGCAGAACTTTTCAACCCTTAAGTTTGAGCAACTGGGCTGACGTTCGACACACTCGATCGTTGTGAATCCACCTTTCAGATGAGGTCTCTTCCAAGCCTCTCGGAGGTCGTGCGGCCGAAACACGAGCGTCGAAGCATTCCGTTTCGCTCCAGTAGTAGGCCTTTATTGACTAAATTGTAAAATGACGACCTTTGTGATTTCGGCAGAACTTTTGAACCCTTAAGTTTGAGCTAGTGGGCTGACGTTCGACACACTCGATCGTTGTGAATCCACCTTTCAGATGAGGTCTCTTTCAAGCCTCTCGGATATCATGCGGCCGAAACACGAGCGTCGAAGCATTCCGTTTCGCTCCAGTAGTAGGCCTTTATATACTAAATTGTAACATGACGACCTATGTGACTTCGGCAGAACTTTTGAACACTTAAGTTTGAGCTAGTAGGCTGACATTCGACACACTCGATCGTTGTGAATCCACCTTTCAGATGAGGTCTCTTCCAAGCCTCTCGGACTTGGTGCGGCCGAGCGGCGACCTTCAAAGCATTCAGTTTCGCTCCAGAAGTAGGCCTTTATTGACTAAATTGTAACATGACGACCAATGTGATTTCGGCAGAAGTTTTGAACCCTTAAGTTTGAGCTAGTGGGCTGACGTTCGACACTCTTGATCGTTGTGAATCCACCTTTCAGATGAGGTATCTTCCAAGCCTCTCGGAGGTCGTGCGGGCGAAACACGAGCGACGAAGCATTCCGTTTCGCTCCAGTAGTAGGCCTTTATTGACTAAATTGTAAAATGACGACCTTTGTGATTTCGGCAGAACTTTTGAACCCTTAAGTTTGAGCTATTGGGCTGACGTTCGACACACTCGATCGTTGTGAATCCACCTTTCAGATGAGGTCTCTCCCAAGCCTCTCGGACTTCGTGCGTCCGAGCAGCGACCGTCAAAGCATTCAGTTTCGCTCCAGGAGTAAGCCATTATTGACTAAATTGTAACATGACGACCTATGTGATTTCGGCAGAACTTTTCAACCCTTAAGTTTGAGCAACTGGGTTGACGTTCGACACACTCGATCGTTGTGAATCCACCTTTCAGATGAGGTCTCTTCCAAGCCTCTCGGAGGTCGTGCGGCCGAAACACAAGCGTCGAAGCATTCCGTTTCGCTCCAGTAATAGGCCTTTATTATCTAAATTGTAACATGACGACCTATGTGACTTCGGCAGAACTTTTGAACACTTAAGTTTGAGCTAGTAGGCTGACATTCGATACACTCGATCGTTGTGAATCCACCTTTCAGATGAGGTCTCTTCCAAGCCTCTCGGACTTCGTGCGGCCGAAACACGAGCGTCAAAGCATTCAGTTTCGCTCCAGGAGTAGGCCTTTATTGACTAAATTGTAACATGACGACCTATGTGATTTCGGCAGAACTATTGAACCCTTAAGTTTGAGCTAGTGGGCTGACGTTCGACACACTCGATCGTTGTGAATCCGCCTTTCAGATGAGGTCTCTTCCAAGCCTCTCAGATGTCATGCGGCCGAAACACGAGCGTCGAAACATTCCGTTTCGCTCCAGTAGTAGGCCTTTATTGACTAAATTGTAACATGACGACCTATGTGACTTCGGCAGAACATTTGAACACTTAAGTTTGAGCTAGTAGTCTGACATTCGACACACTCGATCGTTGTGAATCCACCTTTTAGATGAGGTCTCTTCCAAGCCTCTCGGATGTCATGCGGCCGAAACACAAGCATCGAAGCATTCCGTTTCGCTCCAGTAGTAGGCCTTTATTGACTAAATTGTAACATGACGACATATGTGACTTCGGCAGAACTTTTGAACACTTAAGTATGAGCTAATAGGCTGACATTCGACACACTCGATCGTTGTGAATCCACCTTTCAGATGAGGTCTCTTCCAAGCCTCTCGGACTTGGTGCGGCCGAGCGGCGACCTTCAAAGCATTCAGTTTCGCTCCAGAAGTAGGCCTTTATTGACTAAATTGTAACATGACGACCAATGTGATTTCGGCAGAAGTTTTGAACCCTTAAGTTTGAGCTAGTGGGCTGACGTTCGACACTCTTGATCGTTGTGAATCCACCTTTCAGATGATGTCTCTTCCAAGCCTGTCGGAGGTCGTGCGGCCGAAACACGAGCATCGAAGCATTCCGTTTCGCTCCAGTAGTAGGCCTTTATTGACTAAATTGTAAAATGACGACCTTTGTGATTTCGGCAGAACTTTTGAACCCTTAAGTTCGAGCTAGTGGGCTGACGTTCGACACACTCGATCGTTGTGAATCCACCTTTCAGATGAGGTCTCTTCCAAGCCTCTCGGACTTGGTGCGGCCGAGTGGCGACCTTCAAAGCATTCAGTTTCGCTCCAGAAGTAGGCCTTTATTGACTAAATTGTAACATGACGACCAATGTGATTTCGGCAGAAGTTTTGAACCCTTAAGTTTGAGCTAGTGGGCTGACGTTCGACACTCTTGATCGTTGTGAATCCACCTTTCAGATGAGGTCTCTTCCAAGCCTCTCGGAGGTCGTGCGGCCGAAACACGAGTGTCGAAGCATTCCGTTTCGCTCCAGTAGTAGGCCTTTATTGACTAAATTGTAAAATGACGACCTTTGTGATTTCGGCAGAACTTTTGAACACTTACGTTTGAGCTAGTAGGCTGATATTCGACACACTCGATCGTTGTGAATCCACCTTTCAGATGAGGTCTCTTCCAAGCATCTCGGACTTCGTGCGTCCGAGCAGCGATTGTCAAAGCATTCAGTTTCGCTCCAGGAGTAGGCCTTTATTGACTAAATTGTAACATGACGACCTCTGTGATTTCGGCAGAACTTTTCAACCCTTAAGTTTGAGCAACTGGGCTGACGTTCGACACACTCGATCGTTGTGAATCCACCTTTCAGATGAGGTCTCTTCCAAGCCTCTCGGAGGTCGTGCGGCCGAAACACGAGCGTCGAAGCATTCCGTTTCGCTCCAGTAGTAGGCCTTTATTGACTAAATTGTAAAATGACGACCTTTGTGATTTCGGCAGAACTTTTGAACCCTTAAGTTTGAGCTAGTGGGCTGATTTTCGACACTCTTGATCGTTGTGAATCCACCTTTCAGATGAGGTATCTTCCAAGCCTCTCGGAGGTCGTGCGGGCGAAACACGAGCGACGAAGTATTCCGTTTCGCTCCAGTAGTAGGCCTTTATTGACTAAATTGTAAAATGACGACCTTTGTGATTTCGGCAGAACTTTTGAACCCTTAAGTTTGAGCTAGTGGGCTGACGTTCGAGACACTCGATCGTTGTGAATCCACCTTTCAGATGAGGTCTCTCCCAAGCCTCTCGGACTTCGTGCGTCCGAGCAGCGACCGTCAAAGCATTCAGTTTCGCTCCAGGAGTAAGCCATTATTGACTAAATTGTAACATGACGACCTATGTGATTTCGGCAGAACTTTTCAACCCTTAAGTTTGAGCAACTGGGTTGACGTTCGACACACTCGATCGTTGTGAATCCACCTTTCAGATGAGGTCTCTTCCAAGCCTCTCGGAGGTCGTGCGGCCGAAACACAAGCGTCGAAGCATTCCGTTTCGCTCCAGTAATAGGCCTTTATTATCTAAATTGTAACATGACGACCTATGTGACTTCGGCAGAACTTTTGAACACTTAAGTTTGAGCTAGTAGGCTGACATTCGACACACTCGATCGTTGTGAATCCACCTTTCAGATGAGGTCTCTTTCAAGCCTCTCGGATGTCATGCGGCCGAAACACGAGCGTCGAAGCATTCCGTTTCGCTCCAGTAGTAGGCCTTTATATACTAAATTGTAACATGACGACCAACGTGACTTCGGCAGAACTTTTGAACCCTTAAGTTTAAGCTAGTGGGCTGACGTTCGACACTCTTGATCGTTGTGAATCCACCTTTCAGATGAGGTCTCTTCCAAGCCTCTCGGATGTCATGCGGCCGAAACACAAGCATCGAAGCATTCCGTTTCGCTCCAGTAGTAGGCCTTTATTGACTAAATTGTAACATGACGACATATGTGACTTCGGCAGAACTTTTGAACACTTAAGTATGAGCTAATAGGCTGACATTCGACACACTCGATCGTTGTGAATCCACCTTTCAGATGAGGTCTCTTCCAAGCCTCTCGGACTTGGTGCGGCCGAGCGGCGACCTTCAAAGCATTCAGTTTCGCTCCAGAAGTAGGCCTTTATTGACTAAATTGTAACATGACGACCAATGTGATTTCGGCAGAAGTTTTGAACCCTTAAGTTTGAGCTAGTGGGCTGACGTTCGACACTCTTGATCGTTGTGAATCCACCTTTCAGATGAGGTCTCTTCCAAGCCTCTCGGAGGTCGTGCGGCCGAAACACAAGCGTCGAAGCATTCCGTTTCGCTCCAGTAATAGGCCTTTATTATCTAAATTGTAACATGACGACCTATGTGACTTCGGCAGAACTTTTGAACACTTAAGTTTGAGCTAGTAGGGCTGACATTCGACACACTCGATCGTTGTGAATCCACCTTTCAGATGAGATCTCTTTCAAGCCTCTCGGATGTCATGCGGCCGAAACACGAGCGTCGAAGCATTCCGTTTCGCTCCAGTAGTAGGCCTTTATATACAAAATTGTAACATGACGACCAACGTGACTTCGGCAGAACTTTTGAACACTTAAGTTTGAGCTAGTAGGCTGACATTCGACACACTCGATCGTTGTAAATCCACCTTTCAGATGAGGTCTCTTCAAGCCTCTCGGACTTGGTGCGGCCGAGTGGCGACCTTCAAAGCATTCAGTTTCGCTACAGAAGTAGGCCTTTATTGACTAAATTGTAACATGACGACCAATGTGATTTCGGCAGAAGTTTTGAACCCTTAAGTTTGAGCTAGTGGGCTGACGTTCGACACTCTTGATCGTTGTGAATCCACCTTTCAGATGAGGTCTCTTCCAAGCCTCTCGGATGTCATGCGGCCGAAACACGAGCATCGAAGCATTCCGTTTCGCTCCAGTACTAGGCCTTTATTGACAAATTGTAACATGACGACCTATGTGACTTCGGCAGAACTTTTGAACACTTAAGTATGAGCTAGTAGGCTGACATTCGACACACTCGATCGTTGTGAATCCACCTTTCAGATGAGGTCTCTTCCAAGCCTCTCGGACTTGGTGCGGCCGAGTGGCGACCTTCAAAGCATTCAGTTTCGCTCCAGAAGTAGGCCTTTATTGACTAAATTGTAAGATGACGACCAATGTGATTTCGGCAGAAGTTTTGAACCCTTAAGTTTAAGCTAGTGGGCTGACGTTCGACACTCTTGATCGTTGTGAATCCACCTTTCAGATGAGGTCTCTTCCAAGCCTCTCGGAGGTCGTGCGGCCGAAACACGAGCATCGAAGCATTCCGTTTCGTTCCAGTAGTAGGCCTTTATTGACTAAATTGTAAAATGACGACCTTTGTGATTTCGGCAGAACTTTTGAACCCTTAAGTTTGAGCTAGTGGGCTGACGTTCGACACACTCGATCGTTGTGAATCCACCTTTCAGATGAGGTCTCTTCCAAGCCTCTCGGACTTGGTGCGGCCGAGTGGCGACCTTCAAAGCATTCAGTTTCGCTCCAGAAGTAGGCCTTTATTGACTAAATTGTAACATGACGACCAATGTGATTTCGGCAGAAGTTTTGAACCCTTAAGTTTGAGCTAGTGGGCTGACGTTCGACACTCTTGATCGTTGTGAATCCACCTTTCAGATGAGGTCTCTTCCAAGCCTCTCGGAGGTCGTGCGGCCGAAACACGAGCGTCGAAGCATTCCGTTTCGCTCCAGTAGTAGGCCTTTATTGACTAAATTGTAAAATGACGACCTTTGTGATTTCGGCAGAACTTTTGAACCCTTAAGTTTGAGCTAGTGGACTGATGTTCGACACACTCGATCGTTGTGAATCCACCTTTCAGATGAGGTCTCTTCCAAGCCTCTCGGACTTCGTGCGTCCGAGCAGCGACTGTCAAAGCATTCAGTTTCGCTCCAGGAGTAGGCCTTTATTGACTAAATTGTAACATGACGACCTATGTGATTTCGGCAGAACTATTGAACCCTTAAGTTTGAGCTAGTGGGCTGACGTTCGACACACTCGATCGTTGTGAATCCACCTTTCAGATGAGGTCTCTTCCAAGCCTCTCGGATGTCATGCGGCCGAAACACAAGCATCGAAGCATTCCGTTTCGCTCCAGTAGTAGGCCTTTATTGACTAAATTGTAACATGACGACATATGTGACTTCGGCAGAACCTTTGAACACTTAAGTATGAGCTAGTAGGCTGACATTCGACACACTCGATCGTTGTGAAACACCCTTTCAGATGAGGTCTCTTCCAAGCCATTCGGACTTGGTGCGGCCGAGCGGCGACCTTCAAAGCATTCAGTTTCGCTCCAGAAGTAGGCCTTTATTGACTAAATTGTAACATGACTAGTGGGCTGACGTCCGACACTCTTGATCGTTGTGAATCCACCTTTCAGATGAGGTCTCTTCCAAGCCTCTCGGAGGTCGTGCGGCCGAAACACGAGCGTCGAAGCATTCCGTTTTGCTCCAGTAGTAGGCCTTTATTGACTAAATTGTAAAATGACGACCTTTGTGATTTCGGCAGAACTTTTGAACACTTACGTTTGAGCTAGTAGGCTGATTTTTGACACACTCGATCGTTGTGAATCCACCTTTCAGATGAGGTCTCTTCCAAGCATCTCGGACTTCGTGCGTCCGAGCAGCGACTGTCAAAGCATTCAGTTTCGCTCAGGAGTAGGCCTTTATTGACTAAATTGTAACATGACGACCTCTGTGATTTCGGCAGAACTTTTCAAACCCTTAAGTTTGAGCAACTGGGCTGACATTCAACACACTCGATCGTTGTGAATCCACCTTTCAGATGAGGTCTCTTCCAAGCCTCTCGGAGGTCGTGCGGCCGAAACACGAGCGTCGAAGCATTCCGTTTCGCTCCAGTAGTAGGCCTTTATTGACTAAATTGTAAAATGACGACCTTTGTGATTTCGGCAGAACTTTTGAACCCTTAAGTTTTAGCTAGTGGGCTGACGTTCGACACACTCGATCGTTGTGAATCCACCTTTCAGATGAGGTCTCTTTCAAGCCTCTCGGATGTCATGCGGCCGAAACACGAGCTTCGAAGCATTCCGTTTCGCTCCAGTACTAGGCCTTTATTGACAAAATTGTAACATGACGACCTATGTGACTTCGGCAGAACTTTGAACACTTAAGTATGAGCTAGTAGGCTGACATTCGACACACTCGATCGTTGTGAATCCACCTTTCAGATGAGGTCTCTTCAAGCCTCTCGGACTTGTGCGGCCGAGTGGCGACCTTCAAAGCATTCCGTTTCGCTCCAGATAGTATGCCTTTATTGACTAAATTGTAAGATGACGACCAATGTGATTTCGGCAGAAGTTTTGAACCCTTAGTTTAGCTAGTGGGCTGACGTTCGACCACTCTTGATTCGTTGTGAATCCACCTTTCAGATGAGGTCTCTTCCAAGCCTCTCGGAGGTCGTGCGGCCGAACACGAGCATCGAAGCATTCCGTTTCGGTTCCAGTAGTAGGCCTTTATTGACTAAATTGTAACATGACGACCTTTGTGATTTCGGCAGAACTTTTGAACCCTTAAGTTTAGAGCTAGTGGGCTGACGTTCGACACACTCGATCGTTGTGAATCCACCTTTCAGATGAGGTCTCTTCCAAGCCTCTCGGACTTGGTGCGGCCGAGTGGCGACCTTCAAAGCATTCAGTTTCGCTCCAGAAGTAGGCAATCTATTGACTAAATGTAACCATGACGGACCAATGTGATTTCCGGCAGAAAGTTTTGAACCCTTAAGTTTGAGCTCGTGGGCTGACGTCTCGTCACATCTTGATCGTTGTGAATCCACCTTTCAGATGAGGTCTCTTCCAAGCCTCTCGGGGTCGTGCGGCCGAAACACGAGCGTCGAAGCATTCCGTTTCGCTCCAGTAGTAGGCCTTTATTGACTAATTGTAAAAATGACGACCTTTGTGATTTCGGCAGAACTTTTGAACCCTTAAGTTTGAGCTAGTGGACTGATGTTCGAACACTCGATCGTTGTGAATCCACCTTTCAGATGAGGTCTCTTCCAAGCCTCTCGGACTTCGTGCGTCCGAGCAGCGACTGTCAAAGCATTCCAGTTTCGCTCAGGAGTAGGCCTTTATTGTATAAATTGTAACATGACGACCTATGTGATTTCGGCAGAACTATTGAACCCTTAAGTTTGAGCTAGTGGGCTGACGTTCGACACACTCGATCGTTGTGAATCCACCTTTCAGATGAGGTCTCTTCAAGCCTCTCGGATGTCATGCGGCCGAAACACAAGCATCGAAGCATTCCGTTTCGCTCCAGTAGTAGGCCTTTATTGACTAAATTGTAACATGACGACATATGTGACTTCGGCAGAACCTTTGAACACTTAAGTATGAGCTAGTAGGCTGACATTTCGACACACTCGATCGTTGTGAAACATCCTTTCAGATGAGGTCTCTTCCAAGCCATTCGGACTTGGTGCGGCCGAGCGGCGACCTTCAAAGCATTCAGTTTCGCTCCAGAAGTAGGCCTTTATTGACCTAAATTGTAACATGACTAGTGGGCTGACGTCCGACACTCTTGATCATTGTGAATCCACCTTTCAGATGAGGTCTCTTCCAAGCCTCTCGGAGGTCGTTGCAAGCCGAAACACACGAGCGTCTCTAGCATTCCGTTTTGCTCCAGTAGTAGGCCTTTATTGACTAAAATTGTAAATGACGACCTGGTGGATTTGCAGAACTTTTGACACACTTACGTTTGAGCTAGTAGCTGAATTTTGACACACTCGATCGTTTGTAATCCACCTTTCGAGTGAGGTCTCTTCCAAGCATCTCGGACTTCGGTGCGTCCGAGCAGCGACTGTCAAAGCATTCAGTTTTCGCTCCAGAGTAGGCTTTATTGGACTAAATTGTAACATGACGACCTCTGTTATTTCGGCAGAACTTTTCAACCTTAAGTTTGAGCAAACTGGGCTGACATTCACACACCTCGATCGTTGTGAATCCACCTTTCAGATGAGGTCTTCTTTCAAGCCTCCCTCCGGATGTCATGCGGCCGAAACACGAGCGTCGAAGCATTCCGTTCTCGCTCCAGTAGTAGGCCTTTATATACTAAATTGTAACATGACGACCAACGTGACTTTCGGCAGAACTTTTGAACACTTAAGTTGAGCTAGTAGGCTGACATTCGACACACTCGATCGTTGTAAATCCACCTTTAAGATGAGGTCTCTTCCAAGCCTCTCGGACTTGGTGCGGCCGAGTGGCGACCTTCAAAGCATTCCGTTTCGCTCCAGTAGTAGGCCTTTATTGACTAAATTGTAAATGACGACCTTTGTGATTTCGGCAGAACTTTTCAACCCTTAAGTTTGAGCAACTGGGCTGACGTTCGACACACTCGATCGTTGTGAATCCACCTTTCAGATGAGGTCTCTTTCAAGCCTCTCGAGGGATCATGCGGCCGAAACACGAGCGTCGAAGCATTCCGTTTCGCTCCAGTAGTATGCCTTTATATACTAAAATTGTAACATGACGACCTATGTGATCTTCGGCAGAACTTTTGAACCTTAAGTTTGAGCTAGTGGCTGACATTCGACACACTCGATCGTTGTGAATCCACCTTTCAGATTAGGTCTCTCCAAGCCTCTCGGACTTGGTGCGGCCGAGCGGCGACCTTCAAGCATTCAGTTTCGCTCCAGAGTAGGCCTTTATTGACTAAATTGTAACATGACGACCAATGTGATTTCGGCAGAAGTTTTGAACCCTTAAGTTTGAGCTAGTGGGCTGACGTTCGACACTCTTGATCGTTGTGAATCCACCTTTCAGATGAGGTCTCTTCCAAGCCTCTCGGAGTTCGTGCGGCCGAAACACGAGCGTCGAAGCATTCCGTTTCGCTCCAGTAGTAGGCCTTTATTGACTAAATTGTAACATGACGACCTATGTGATTTCGGCAGAACTTTTGAACCCGTCAGTTTGAGCTAGTGGGCTGACTTTCGACACACTTGATCGTTGTGAATCCACCTTTCAGATGAGGTATCTTCCAAGCCTCTCGGAGTCGTGCGGCCGAAACGAGCGTCGAAGCATTCCGTTTCGCTCCAGTAGTAGGCCTTTATTGACTAAATTGTAAAATGACGACCTATGTGATTTCGGCAGAACTTTTGAACCCTTACGTTTGAGCTAGTGGGCTGACGTTCGACACACTCGATCGTTGTGAATCCACCTTTCAGATGAGGTCTCTCCAAGCCTCTCGGAGGTCGTGCGGCCGAAACACGAGCGTCGAAGCATTCCGTTTCGCTCCAGTAGTAGGCCTTTATTGACTAAATTGTAACATGACGACCTATGTGATTTCGGCAGAACTTTTGAACACTTAAGTTTGAGCTAGTAGGCTGACATTCGACACACTCGATCGTTGTGAATCCACCTTTCAGATGAGGTCTCTTCCAAGCCTCTCGGACTTCGTGCGGCCTCGACAGCGACTGTCAAAGCATTCAGTTTCGCTCCAGTAGTAGGCCTTTATTGACTAAATTGTAACATGACGACCTATGTGATTTCGGCAGAACTTTTGAACCCTTAAGTTTGAGCTAGTGGGCTGACGTTCGACACACTCGATCGTTGTGAATCCACCTTTCAGATGAGGTCTCTTCCAAGCCTCTCGGAGGTCGTGCGGCGCGAAACACGAGCGTCGAAGCATTCCGTTTCGCTCCAGTAGTAGGCCTTTATTGACTAAATTGTAAAATGACGACCTTTGTGATTTCGGCAGAACTTTTGAACCCTTAAGTTTGAGCTAGTGGGCTGACGTTCGACACACTCGATCGTTGTGAATCCACCTTTCAGATGAGGTCTCTCCCAAGCCTCTCGGACTTCGTGCGTCCCGAGCAGCGACCGTCAAAGCATTCAGTTTCGCTCCAGGAGTAAGCCATTATTGACTAAATTGTAACATGACGACCTATGTGATTTCGGCAGAACTTTTCAACCCTTAAGTTTGAGCAACTGGGTTGACGTTCGACACACTCGATCGTTGTGAATCCACCTTTCAGATGAGGTCTCTTCCAAGCCTCTCGGAGGTCGTGCGGGCCGAAACACAAGCGTCGAAGCATTCCGTTTCGCTCCAGTATAGGCCTTTATTATCTAAATTGTAACATGACGACCTATGTGACTTCGGCAGAACTTTTGAACACTTAAGTTTGAGCTAGTAGGCTGACATTCGACACACTCGATCGTTGTGAATCCACCTTTCAGATGAGGTCTCTTCCAAGCCTCTCGGACTTCGTGCGGCCGAAACACGAGCGTCGAAGCATTCCGTTTCGCTCCAGTAGTAGGCCTTTATTGACTAAATTGTAACATGACGACCTATGTGATTTCGGCAGAACTTTTGAACCCTTAAGTTGAGCTAGTGGGCTGACGTTCGACACACTCGATCGTTGTGAATCCACCTTTCAGATGAGGTCTCTTCCAAGCCTCTCGGAGGTCGTGCGGCCGAAACACGAGCGTCGAAGCATTCGTTTCGCTCCAGTAGTAGGCCTTTATTGACTAAATTGTAACATGACGACCTATGTGATTTCGGCAGAACTTTTGAACCTTAAGTTTGAGCTAGTGGGCTGACGTTCGACACACTCGATCGTTGTGAATCCACCTTTCAGATGAGGTCTCTTCCAAGCCTCTCGGACTTCGTGCGGCCGAGCGAGCGACTGTCAAAGCATTCAGTTTCGCTCCAGTAGTAGGCCTTTATTGACTAAATTGTAATGTGACTAAATTGTAACATGACGACCTATGTGATTTCGGCAGAACTTTTGAACCCTTAAGTTTGAGCTAGTGGGCTGACGTTCGACACACTCGATCGTTGTGAATCCACCTTTCAGATGAGGTCTCTTCCAAGCCTCTCGGAGGTCGTGCGGCCGAAACACGAGCGTCGAAGCATTCCGTTTCGCTCCAGTAGTAGGCCTTTATTGACTAAATTGTAACATGACGACCTATGTGATTTCGGCAGAACTTTTGAACCCTTAAGTTTGAGCAAGTGGGCTGACATTCGACACACTCGATCGTTGTGAATCCACCTTTCAGATGAGGTCTCTTCCAAGCCTCTCGGACTTCGTTCGGCCGAGCGGCGACCGTCAAAGCATTCAGTTTCGCTCCAGTAGTAGGCCTTTATTGACTAAATTGTAACATGACGACCTATGTGATTTCGGCAGAACTTTTGAACCCTTAAGTTTGAGCTAGTGGGCTGACGTTCGACACACTCGATCGTTGTGAATCCACCTTTCAGATGAGGTCTCTTCCAAGCCTCTCGGAGTTCGTGCGGCCGAAACACGAGCGTCGAAGCATTCCGTTTCGCTCCAGTAGTGGGCCTTTATTGACTAAATTGTAAAATGACGACCTATGTGATTTCGGCAGAACTTTTGAACCCTTACGTTTGAGCTAGTGGGCTGACGTTCGACACACTCGATCGTTGTGAATCCACCTTTCAGATGAGGTCTCTTCCAAGCCTCTCGGAGGTCGTGCGGCCGAAACACGAGCGTCGAAGCATTCCGTTTCGCTCCAGTAGTAGGCCTTTATTGACTAAATTGTAACATGACGACCTATGTGATTTCGGCAGAACTTTTGAACCCTTAAGTTTGAGCTAGTGGGCTGACGTTCGACACACTCGATCGTTGTGAATCCACCTTTCAGATGAGGTCTCTTCCAAGCCTCTCGGACTTCGTGCGGCCGAGCAGCGAGCGTCAAAGCATTCAGTTTCGCTCCAGTAGTAGGCCTTTATTGACTAAATTGTAACATGACGACCTATGTGATTTCGGCAGAACTTTTGAACCCTTAAGTTTGAGCAATGGGCTGACGTTCGACACACTCGATCGTTGTGAATCCACCTTTCAGATGAGGTCTCTTCCAAGCCTCTCGGACTTCGTGCGGCCGAGCGGCGACTGTCAAAGCATTCAGTTTCGCTCCAGTATTCGGCCTTTATTGACTAAATTGTAACATGACGACCTATGTGATTTCGGCAGAACTTTTGAACCTTAAGTTTGAGCAAGTGGGCTGACATTCGACACACTCGATCGTTGTGAATCCACCTTTCAGATGAGGTCTCTTCCAAGCCTCTCGGAGGTCGTGCGGCCGAAAGGCGAGCGTCGAAGCATTCCGTTTCGCTCCAGTAGTAGGCCTTTATTGACTAAATTGTAACATGACGACCTATGTGACTTCGGCAGAACTTTTGAACACTTAAGTTTGAGCTAGTAGGCTGACATTCGACACACTCGATCGTTGTGAATCCACCTTTCAGGTGAGGTCTCTTACAAGCCTCTCGGACTTTGTGCGGGCTCGCGACGACTGTCATAGCGTTCAGTTTCGCTCCAGTAGTAGGCCTTTATTGACTAAATTGTAACATGATGACCTATGTGATTTCGGCAGAACTTTTGAACCCTTCAGTTTGAGCTAGTGGGCTGACGTTCGTCACACTCGATCGTTGTGAATCCACCTTTCAGATGAGGTCTCTTCCAAGCCTCTCGGAGTCGTGCGGCCGAAACACGAGCATCGAAGCATTCCGTTTCGCTCCAGTAGTAGGCCTTTATTGACTAAATTGTAACATGACGACCTATGTGATTTCGGCAGAACTTTTGAACACTTAAGTTTGAGCTAGTAGGGCTGACATTCGACACACTCGATCGTTGTGAATCCACCTTTCAGATGAGGTCTCTTCCAAGCCTCTCGGACGTCGTGCGGCCGAACACGAGCCTCAAAGCATTCAGTTTCGCTCCAGTAGTAGGCCTTTATTGACTAAATTGTAACATGACGACCTATGTGATTTCGGCAGAACTTTTGAACCCTTAAGTTTGAGCTAGTGGGCTGACGTTCGACACACTCGATCGTTGTGAATCCACCTTTCAGATGAGGTCTCTTCCAAGCCTCTCGGAGGTCGTGCGGCCGAAACACGAGCGTCGAAGCATTCCGTTTCGCTCCAGTAGTAGGCCTTTATTGACTAAATTGTAACATGACGACCTATGTGATTTCGGCAGAACTTTTGAACCCTTAAGTTTGAGCTAGTGGGCTGACGTTCGACACACTCGATCGTTGTGAATCCACCTTTCAGATGAGGTCTCTTCCAAGCCTCTCGGAAGTCGTGGGGCTGAAACACGAGCGTCGAAGCATTCCGTTTCGCTCCAGTAGTAGGCCTTTATTGACTAAATTGTAACATGACGACCTATGTGATTTCGGCAGAACCTTTGAACCTTTAAGTTTGAGCTAGTGGGCTGACGTTCGACACACTCGATCGTTGTGAATCCACCTTTCAGATGAGGTCTCTTCCAAGCCTCTCGGACTTCGTGCGGCCGAGCGGCGACCTTCAAAGCATTCAGTTTCGCTCCAGAGTAGGCCTTTATTGACTAAATTGTAACATGACGACCTATGTGATTTCGGCAGAAGTTTTGAACCCTTAAGTTTGAGCTAGTGGGCTGACGTTCGACACTCTTGATCGTTGTGAATCCACCTTTCAGATGAGGTCTCTTCCAAGCCTCTCGGAGGTCGTGCGGCCGAAACACGAGCGACGAAGCATTCCGTTTCGCTCCAGTAGTAGGCCTTTATTGACTAAATTGTAAAATGACGACCTTTGTGATTTCGGCAGAACTTTTGAACCCTTAAGTTTGAGCTAGTGGGCTGACGTTCGACACACTCGATCGTTGTGAATCCACCTTTCAGATGAGGTCTCTTCCAAGCCTCTCGGACTTCGTGCGGCCGAGCGGCGACCGTCAAAGCATTCAGTTTCGCTCCAGGAGTAGGCCTTTATTGACTAAATTGTAACATGACGACCTATGTGATTTCGGCAGAACTTTTGAACCCTTAAGTTTGAGCTAGTGGGCTGACGTTCGACACACTCGATCGTTGTGAATCCACCTTTCAGATGAGGTCTCTTCCAAGCCTCTCGGAGGTCGTGCGGCCGAAACACGAGCGTCGAAGCATTCCGTTTCGCTCCAGTAGTAGGCCTTTATTGACTAAATTGTAACATGACGACCTATGTGACTTCGGCAGAACTTTTGAACACTTAAGTTTGAGCTAGTAGGGCTGACATTCGACACACTCGATCGTTGTGAATCCACCTTTCAGATGAGGTCTCTTCCAAGCCTCTCGGATGTCGTGCGGCCGAAACACGAGCGTCGAAGCATTCCGTTTCGCTCCAGTAGTAGGCCTTTATTGACTAAATTGTAACATGACGACCTATGTGATTTCGGCAGAACGTTTGAACCCTTAAGTTTGAGCTAGTGGGCTGACGTTCGACACACTCGATCGTTGTGAATCCACCTTTCAGATGAGGTCTCTTCCAAGCCTCTCGGACTTCGTGCGGCCGAAGCGGCGACTTCAAAGCATTCAGTTTCGCTCCAGAAGTAGGCCTTTATTGACTAAATTGTAACATGACGACCTATGTGATTTCGGCAGAACTTTTGAACCCTTAAGTTTGAGCTAGTGGGCTGACGTTCGACACTCTTGATCGTTGTGAATCCACCTTTCAGATGAGGTCTCTTCCAAGCCTCTCGGAGGTCGTGCGGCCGAAACACGAGCGTCGAAGCATTCCGTTTCGCTCCAGTAGTAGGCCTTTATTGACTAAATTGTAAAATGACGACCTTTGTGATTTCGGCAGAACTTTTGAACCCTTAAGTTTGAGCTAGTGGGCTGACGTTCGACACACTCGATCGTTGTGAATCCACCTTTCAGATGAGGTCTCTTCCAAGCCTCTCGGACTTCGTTCGGCCGAGCAGCGACGTCAAAGCATTCAGTTTCGCTCCAGGAGTAGGCCTTTATTGACTAAATTGTAACATGACGACCTATGTGATTTCGGCAGAACTTTTGAACCCTTAAGTTTGAGCTAGTGGGCTGACGTTCGACACACTCGATCGTTGTGAATCCACCTTTCAGATGAGGTCTCTTCCAAGCCTCTCGGAGGTCGTGCGGCCGAAACACGAGCGTCGAAGCATTCCGTTTCGCTCCAGTAGTAGGCCTTTATTGACTAAATTGTAACATGACGACCTATGTGATTTCGGCAGAACTTTTGAACACTTACGTTTGAGCTAGTAGGCTGACATTCGACACACTCGATCGTTGTGAATCCACCTTTCAGATGAGGTCTCTTCCAAGCCTCTCGGACTTCGTGCGGCCGAGCGGCGACCTTCAAAGCATTCAGTTTCGCTCCAGTAGTAGGCCTTTATTGACTAAATTGTAACATGACGACCTATGTGATTTCGGCAGAACTTTTGAACCCTTAGGTTTGACCTAGTGGGCTGACGTTCGACACTCTCGATCGTTGCGAATCCACCTTTCAGATGAGGTCTCTTCCAAGCCGCTCGGAGTCGTGCGGCCGAAACACGAGCGTCGAAGCATTCCGTTTCGCTCCAGTCGTAGGCCTTTATTGACTAAATTGTAACATGACGACCTATGTGATTTCGGCAGAACTTTTGAACCCTTAAGTTTGAGCTAGTGGGCTGACGTTCGACACACTCGATCGTTGTGAATCCACCTTTCAGATGAGGTCTCTTCCAAGCCTCTCGGAGGTCGTGCGGCCGAAACACGAGCGTCGAAGCATTCCGTTTCGCTCCAGTAGTAGGCCTTTATTGACTAAATTGTAACATGACGACCTATGTGATTTCGGCAGAACTTTTGAACCCTTAAGTTTGAGCTAGTGGCTGACGTTCGACACACTCGATCGTTGTGAATCCACCTTTCAGATGAGGTCTCTTCCAAGCCTCTCGGACTTCGTGCGGCCGAGCAGCGACGTCAAAGCATTCAGTTTCGCTCCAGTAGTAGGCCTTTATTGACTAAATTGTAACATGACGACCTATGTGATTTCGGCAGAACTTTTGAACCCTTAAGTTTGAGCTAGTGGGCTGACGTTCGACACACTCGATCGTTGTGAATCCACCTTTCAGATGAGGTCTCTTCCAAGCCTCTCGGATGTCGTGCGGCCGAACACGAGCGTCGAAGCATTCCGTTTCGCTCCAGTAGTAGGCCTTTATTGACTAAATTGTAACATGACGACCTATGTGATTTCGGCAGAACTTTTGAACCCTTAGTTTGAGCTAGTGGGCTGACGTTCGACACACTCGATCGTTGTGAATCCACCTTTCAGATGAGGTCTCTTCCAAGCCTCTCGGATGTCGTGCGGCCGAAACACGAGCGTCGAAGCATTCCGTTTCGCTCCAGTAGTAGGCCTTTATTGACTAAATTGTAACATGACGACCTATGTGATTTCGGCAGAACTTTTGAACCCTTAAGTTTGAGCTAGTGGGCTGACTTCGACACACTCGATCGTTGTGAATCCACCTTTCAGATGAGGTCTCTTCCAAGCCTCTCGGACTTCGTGCGGCCGAGCGGCGACCTTCAAAGCATTCAGTTTCGCTCCAGTAGTAGGCCTTTATTGACTAAATTGTAACATGACGACCTATGTGATTTCGGCAGAACTTTTGAACCCTTAAGTTTGAGCTAGTGGGCTGACGTTCGACACACTCGATCGTTGTGAATCCACCTTTCAGATGAGGTCTCTTCCAAGCCTCTCGGATGTCGTGCGGCCGAAACACGAGCGTCGAAGCATTCCGTTTCGCTCCAGTAGTAGGCCTTTATTGACTAAATTGTAACATGACGACCTATGTGATTTCGGCAGAACCTTTGAACCCTTAAGTTTGAGCTAGTGGGCTGACGTTCGACACACTCGATCGTTGTGAATCCACCTTTCAGATGAGGTCTCTTCCAAGCCTCTCGGACTTGGTGCGGCCGAGCGGCGACCTTCAAAGCATTCAGTTTCGCTCCAGTAGTAGGCCTTTATTGACTAAATTGTAACATGACGACCTATGTGATTTCGGCAGAACTTTTGAACCCTTAAGTTTGAGCTAGTGGGCTGACGTTCGACACTCTCGATCGTTGTGAATCCACCTTTCAGATGAGGTCTCTTCCAAGCCTCTCGGAGGTCGTGCGGCCGAAACACGAGCGTCGAAGCATTCCGTTTCGCTCCAGTAGTAGGCCTTTATTGACTAAATTGTAAAATGACGACCTTTGTGATTTCGGCAGAACTTTTGAACCCTTAAGTTTGAGCTAGTGGGCTGACGTTCGACACACTCGATCGTTGTGAATCCACCTTTCAGATGAGGTCTCTTCCAAGCCTCTCGGACTTGTGCGGCCGAGCAGCGACGTCAAAGCATTCCGTTTCGCTCCAGTAGTAGGCCTTTATTGACTAAATTGTAACATGACGACCTATGTGATTTCGGCAGAACTTTTGAACCCTTAAGTTTGAGCTAGTGGGCTGACGTTCGACACACTCGATCGTTGTGAATCCACCTTTCAGATGAGGTCTCTTCCAAGCCTCTCGGAGGTCGTGCGGCCGAGCGCGACCTTCGAAGCATTCGTTTCGCTCCAGTAGTAGGCCTTTATTGACTAAATTGTAACATGACGACCTATGTGATTTCGGCAGAACTTTTGAACCCTTAAGTTTGAGCTAGTGGGCTGACGTTCGACACACTCGATCGTTGTGAATCCACCTTTCAGATGAGGTATCTTCCAAGCCTCTCGGAGGTCGTGCGGCGAAACACGAGCGACGAAGCATTCCGTTTCGCTCCAGTAGTAGGCCTTTATTGACTAAATTGTAAAAGACGACCTTTGTGATTTCGGCAGAACTTTTTGGAACCCTTAAGTTTGAGCTAGTGGGCTGACGTTCGCCACACTCGATCGTTGTGAATCCACCTTTCACATGAGGTCTCTCCCAAGCCTCTCGGACTTCGTGCGTCCGAGAGCAGCGACCGTCCCAAAGCATTCAGTTTCGCTCCAGGAGTAAGCCATTATGACTAAATTGTAACATGACGACCTATGTGATTTCGGCAGAACTTTTCAACCCTAAGTTTGAGCATCTGGGGTTGACGTTCGACAACACTCGATCGTTGTGAATCCACCTTTCAGATGAGGTCTCTTCCAAGCCTCTCGGAGGTCGTGCGGCCGAAACACAAGCGTCGAAGCATTCCGTTTCGTCCCAGTAATAGGGCCTTTATTATCTAAATTGTAACATGACGACCTATGTGACTTCGGCAGAACTTTTGAACACTTAAGTTTGAGCTAGTAGGTTGACATTCGACCACACTCGATCGTTGTGAATCCACCTTTCAGAGAGGTCTCCTCCAAGCCTCTCGACTTCGTGCGGCCCGAAACACGAGCGTCGAGCATTCCGTTTCGCTCCAGTAGTAGGCCTTTATTGACTAAATTGTAAAATGACGACCAATGTGATTTCGGCAGAACTTTGAACCCTTAAGTTTGAGCTAGTGGGCTGACGTTCGACACACTCGATCGTTGTGAATGCAACTTTCCGATAAGGTCTCTTCCAAGCCTCTCGGACTTCGTGCGGCACGAGTGGCGACCCTTCAAAGCATTCAGTTTCGCTCCAGAAGTAGGCCTTTATTGACTAAATTGTAACATGACGACCAATGTGATTTCGGCAGAAGTTTTGAACCCTTAAGTTTGGAGCTAGTGGGCTGACGTTCGACACTCTTGATTGTTGTGAATCCACCTTTCAAATGAGGTCTCTTCCAAGCCTCTCGGAGGTCGTTGCGGCCGAAAACACGAGCGTCAAAGCATTCCGTTCGCTCCAGTAGTAGGCCTTTATTGACTAAATTGTAAAATGACGACCTTTGTGATTTCGGCAGAACTTTTGAACCCTTAAGGTTGAGCTAGTGGGCTGACGTTCGACACACTCGATCGTTGTGAATCCACCTTTCAGATGAGGTCTCTTCCAAGCCTCTCGGACTTCGTGCGTCCGAGCAGTGACTTGCAAAGCATTCAGTTTCGCTCCAGGAGTAGGCCTTTATTGACTAAATTCTAACATGACGACCTATGTGATTTCGGCAGAACTTTTCTACCCTTATGTTTGAGCAACTGGCTGACGTTCGACACACTCGATCGTTGTGAATCCACCTTTCAGATGAGGTCTCTTCCAAGCCTCTCGGAGGTCGTGCGGCCAAAACACGAGCGTCGAAGCATTCCGTTTCGCTCCAGTAGTAGGCCTTTATTGACTAAATTGTAACATGACGACCTATGTGATTTCGGAAGAACTTTTGAAAACTTACGTTTGAGCTAGTAGGCTGATATTCGACACACTCGATCGTTGTGAATCCACCTTTCAGATGAGGTCTCTTCCAAGCCTCTCGGACTTGGTGCGGGCCGAGCGGCGACCTTCAAAGCATTCAGTTTCGCTCCAGAAGTAGGACTTTATTGACTAAATTGTAACATGACGACCAATGTGATTTCGGCAGAAGTTTGAACCCTTAAGTTTGAGCTAGTGGGCTGACGTTCGACACTCTTGATCGTTGTGAATCCACCTTTCAGATGAGGTCTCTTCCAAGCCTCTCGGAGGTCAGTGCGGCCGAAACACGAGCGACGAAGCATTCCGTTTCGCTCCAGTAGTAGGCCTTTATTGACTAAATTGTAAAATGACGACCTATGTGACTTTCGGCAGAACGTTTTGAACACTAAAGTTTGAGCTAGTGGGCTGACTGTTCGACACACTCGATCATTGTGAATCCACCTTTAGATGAGGTCTCTTCCAAGCCTCTCGGACGGTCTTGCGGCCGAAACACAGCGTCGAGCATTCCGTTTCGCTCCAGTAGTAGGCCTTTATTATCTAAATGGTAACATGACGACCTATGTGATTTCGTCAGAACTTTTGAACCCTTAAGTTAGAGCTAGTGGGCTGACGTTCGACACACTCGATCGTTGTGAATCCACCTTTCAGATGAGGTCTCTTCCAAGCCTCTCGGACTTTGTGCGTCCGAGCAGCGACTGTCAAAGCATTCAGTTTCGCTCCAGGAGTAGGCCTTTATTGACTAAATTGTAACATGACGACCTATGTGATTTCGGCAGAAACTTTCAACCCTTAAGTTTGAGCAACTGGGCTGACGTTCGACACACTCGATCGTTGTGAATCCACCTTTCAGATGAGGTCTCTTCCAAGCCTCTCTCGGACTTCGTGCGTCCGAGCAGCGACCGTCAAAGCACTTCATTTTCGCTCCAAGAGTAGGCCATTATTGACTAAATTGTAACATGACGACCTATGTGGATTTCGGCAGAACTTTTCAACCTTAAGTTTGAGCAACTGGGTTGACGTTCGACACACTCGATCGTTGTGAATCCACCTTTCAGATGAGGTCTCTTTCAAGCCTCTCGGATGTCATGCGGCCGAAACACGAGCGTCGAAGCATTCCGTTTCGCTCCAGTAGTAGGCCTTTATATACTAAATTGTAACATGACGACCAACGTGACTTCGGCAGAACTTTTGAACACTTAAGTTTGAGCTAGTAGGCTGACATTCGACACACTCGATCGTTGTAAATACACCTTTCAGATGAGGTCTCTTCCAAGCCTCTCGGACTTGGTGCGGCCGAGTGGCGACCTTCAAAGCATTCAGTTTCGCTACAGAAGTAGGCCTTTATTGACTAAATTGTAACATGACGACCAATGTGATTTTGGCAGAAGTTTTGAACCCTTAAGTTTGAGCTAGTGGGCTGACGTTCGACACTCTTGATCGTTGTGAATCCACCTTTCAGATGAGGTCTCTTCCAAGCCTCTCGGACTTCGTGCGTCCGAGCAGCGACCGTCAAAGCATTCAGTTTCGCTCCCAGGAGTAGGCCATTATTGACTAAATTGTAACATGACGACCTATGTGATTTCGGCAGAACTTTTCAACCCTTAAGTTTGAGCAACTGGGTTGACGTTCGACACACTCGATCGTTGTTAATCCACCTTTCAGATGAGGTCACTTCCAAGCCTCTCGGAGGTTGTGCGGCCAAAACACAAGCGTCGAAGCATTCCGTTTCGCTCCAGTAATAGGCCTTTATTATCTAAATTGTAACATGACGACCTATGTGATTTCGTCAGAACTTTTGAACCCTTTAGTTTGAGCTAGTGGGCTGACGTTCGACACACTCGATCGTTGTGAATCCACCTTTCAGATGAGGTCTCTTCCAAGCCTCTCGGACTTCGTGCGTCCGAGCAGCGACTGTCAAAGCATTCAGTTTCGCTCCAGGAGTAGGCCTTTATTGACTAAATTGTAACATGACGACCTATGTGATTTCGGCAGAACCTTTCAACCCTTAGGTTTGAGCAACTGGGCTGACGTTCGACACACTCGATCGTTTTGAATCCACCTTTCAGATGAGGTCTCTTCCAAGCCTCTCGGATGTCATGAGGCCGAAACACGAGCATCGAAGCATTCCGTTTCGCTCCAGTAGTAGGCCTTTATTGACTAAATTGTAACATGACGACCTTTGTGATTTCGGCAGAACTTTTGAACACTTACGTTTGAGTTAGTAGGCTGATATTCGACACACTCGATCGTTGTGAATCCACCTTTCAGATGAGGTCTCTTCCAAGCCTCTCGGACTTGGTGCGGGCGAGCGGCGACCTTCAAAGCATTCAGTTTCGCTCCAGAAGTAGGCCTTTATTGACTAAACTGTAAGATGACGACCAATGTGATTTCGGCAGAAGTTTTGAACCCTTAAGTTTAAGCTAGTGGGCTGACGTTCGTCACTCTTGATCGTTGTGAATCCACCTTTCAGATGAGGTCTCTTCCAAGCCTCTCGGAGGTCGTGCGGCCGAAACACGAGCATCGAAGCATTCCGTTTCGCTCCAGTCGTAGGCCTTTATTGACTAAATTGTAAAATGACGACCTTTTTGATTTCGGCAGAACTTTTGAACCCTTAAGTTTGAGCTAGTAGGCTGACGTTCGACACACTCGATCGTTGTGAATCCACCTTTCAGATGAGGTCTCTTCCAAGCCTCTCGGACTTGGTGCGGCCGAGTGGCGACTTCAAAGCATTCAGTTTCGCTCCAGAAGTAGGCCTTTATTGACTAAATTGTAACATGACGACCAATGTGATTTCGGCAGAACTTTTGAACACTTACGTTTGAGTTAGTAGGCTGATATTCGACACACTCGATCGTTGTGAATCCACCTTTCAGATGAGGTCTCTTCCAAGCATCTCGGACTTCGTGCGTCCGAGCAGCGACTGTCAAAGCATACAGTTTCGCTCCAGGAGTAGGCCTTCATTGACTAAATTGTAACATGACGACCTCTGTGATTTCGGCAGAACTTTTCAACCCTTAAGTTTGAGCAACTGGGCTGACGTTCGACACACTCGATCGTTGTGAATCCACCTTTCAGATGAGGTCTCTTCCAAGCCTCTCGGAGGTCGTGCGGCCGAAACACGAGCGTCGAAGCATTCCGTTTCGCTCCTGTAGTAGGCCTTTATTGACTAAATGTAAAATGACGACCTTTGTGATTTCGGCAGAACTTTTGAACCGTTAAGTTTGAGCTAGTGGGCTGACGTTCGACACACTCGATCGTTGTGAATCCACCTTTCAGATGAGGTCTCTTTCAAGCCTCTCGGATGTTATGCGGCCGAAACACGAGCGTCGAAGCATTCCGTTTCGCTCCAGTAGTAGGCCTTTATATACTAAATTGTAACATGACGGACCTATGTGACTTCGGCAGAACTTTTGAACACTTAAGTATGAGCTAGTACGCTGACATTCGACACACTCGATCGTTGTGAATCCACCTTTCAGATGAGGTCTCTTCCAAGCCTCTCGGACTTGGTGCGGCCGAGCGGCGACCTTCAAAGCATTCAGTTTCGCTCCAGAAGTAGGCCTTTATTGACTAAATTGTAACATGACGACCAATGTGATTTCGGCAGAAGTTTTGAACCCTTAAGTTTGAGCTAGTGGGCTGACGTTCGACACTCTTGATCGTTGTGAATCCACCTTTCAGATGAGGTATCTTCCAAGCCTCTCGGAGGTCGTGCGGGCGAAACACGAGCGACGAAGCATTCCGTTTCGCTCCAGTAGTAGGCCTTTATTGACTAAATTGTAAAATGACGACCTTTGTGATTTCGGCAGAACTTTTGAACCCTTAAGTTTGAGCTAGTGGGCTGACGTTCGACACACTCGATCGTTGTGAATCCACCTTTCAGATGAGGTCTCTTCCAAGCCTCTCGGACTTCGTGCGTCCGAGCAGCGACCGTCAAAGCATTCAGTTTCGCTCCAGGAGTAGGCCATTATTGACTAAATTGTAACATGACGACCTATGTGATTTCGGCAGAACTTTTCAACCCTTAAGTTTGAGCAACTGGGGTTGACGTTCGACACACTCGATCGTTGTTAATCCACCTTTCAGATGAGGTCACTTCCAAGCCTCTCGGAGGTTTTGCGGCCAAAACACAAGCGTCGAAGCATTCCGTTTCGCTCCAGTAATAGGGCCTTTATTATCTAAATTGTAACATGACGACCTATGTGATTTCGTCAGAACTTTTGAACCCTTAAGTTTTAGCTAGTGGGCTGACGTTCGACACACTCGATCGTTGTGAATCCACCTTTCAGATGAGGTCTCTTCCAAGCCTCTCGGACTTCGTGCGTCCGAGCAGCGACTGTCAAAGCATTCAGTTTCGCTCCAGGAGTAGGCCTTTATTGACTAAATTGTAACATGACGACCTATGTGATTTCGGCAGAACCTTTCAACCCTTAGGTTTGAGCAACTGGGCTGACGTTCGACACACTCGATCGTTTTGAATCCACCTTTCAGATGAGGTCTCTTCCAAGCCTCTCGGAGGTCGTGCGGCCGAAACACGAGCGACGAAGCATTCCGTTTCGCTCCAGTAGTAGGCCTTTATTGACTAAATTGTAAAATGACGACCTTTGTGATTTCGTCAGAACTTTTCAACCCTTAAGATTGAGCAACTGGGCTGACGTTCGACACACTCGATCGTTGTGAATCCACCTTTCAGATGAGGTCTCTTCCAAGCCTCTCGGACTTGGTGCGGCCGAGCGGCGACCTTCAAAGCATTCAGTTTCGCTCCAGAAGTAGGACTTTATTGACTAAATTGTAACATGACGACCTATGTGATTTCGGCAGTACTTTTCAACCCTTAAGTTTGAGCTAGTGGGCTGACGTTCGACACACTCGATCGTTGTGAATCCACCTTTCAGATGAGGTCTATTTCAAGCCTCTCGGATGTCATGCGGCCGAAACACGAGCGTCGAAGCATTCCGTTTCGCTCCAGTAGTAGGCCTTTATTGACTAAATTGTAACATGACGACCTATGTGACTTCGGCAGAACTTTTGAACACTAAAGTTTGAGCTAGTAGGCTGACATTCGACACACTCGATCGTTGTGAATCCACCTTTCAGATGAGGTCTCTTCCAAGCCTCTCGGACTTCGTGCGGCCGAAACACGAGCGTCGAAGCATTCCGTTTCGCTCCAATAGTAGGCCTTTATAGACTAAATTGTAAAATGACGACCAATGTGATTTCGGCAGAAGTTTTGAACCCTTAAGTTTGAGCTAGTGGGCTGACGTTCGACACTCTTGATCGTTGTGAATCCACCTTTCACATGAGGTCTCTTCCAAGCCTCTCGGAGGTCGTGCGGCCGAAACACGAGCGTCGAAGCATTCCGTTTCGCTCCAGTAGTAGGCCTTTATTGACTAAATTGTAAAATGACGACCTTTGTGATTTCGGCAGAACTTTTGAACCCTTAAGTTTGAGCTAGTGGGCTGATGTTCGACACACTCGATCGTTGTGAATCCACCTTTCAGATGAGGTCTGTTCCAAGCCTCTCGGACTTCGTGCGTCCGAGCAGCGACTGTCAAAGCATTCAGTTTCGCTCCAGGAGTAGGCCTTTATTGACTAAATTGTAACATGACGACCTATGTGATTTCGGCAGAACTATTGAACCCTTAAGTTTGAGCTAGTGGGCTGACGTTCGACACACTCGATCGTTGTGAATCCGCCTTTCAGATGAGGTCTCTTCCAAGCCTCTCGGATGTCATGCGGCCGAAACACGAGCGTCGAAACATTCCGTTTCGCTCCAGTAGTAGGCCTTTATTGACTAAATTGTAACATGACGACCTATGTGACTTCGGCAGAACTTTTGAACACTTAAGTTTGAGCTAGTAGTCTGACATTCGACACACTCGATCGTTGTGAATCCACCTTTCAGATGAGGTCTCTTCCAAGCCTCTCGGATGTCATGCGGCCGAAACACAAGCATCGTAGCATTCCGTTTCGCTCCAGTAGTAGGCCTTTATTGACTAAATTGTAACATGACGACATATGTGACTTCGGCAGAACTTTTGAACACTTAAGTATGAGCTAATAGGCTGACATTCGACACACTCGATCGTTGTGAATCCACCTTTCAGATGAGGTCTCTTCCAAGCCTCTCGGACTTGGTGCGGCCGAGCGGCGACCTTCAAAGCATTCAGTTTCGCTCCAGAAGTAGGCCTTTATTGACTAAATTGTAACATGACGACCAATGTGATTTCGGCAGAAGTTTTGAACCCTTAAGTTTGAGCTAGTGGGCTGACGTTCGACACTCTTGATCGTTGTGAATCCACCTTTCAGATGAGGTATCTTCCAAGCCTCTCGGAGGTCGTGCGGGCGAAACACGAGCGACGAAGCATTCCGTTTCGCTCCAGTAGTAGGCCTTTATTGACTAAATTGTAAAATGACGACCTTTGTGATTTCGGCAGAACTTTTGAACCCTTAAGTTTGAGCTAGTGGGCTGACGTTCGACACACTCGATCGTTGTGAATCCACCTTTCAGATGAGGTCTCTTCCAAGCCTCTCGGACTTCGTGCGTCCGAGCAGCGACCGTCAAAGCATTCAGTTTCGCTCCAGGAGTAGGCCATTATTGACTAAATTGTAACATGACGACCTATGTGATTTCGGCAGAACTTTTCAACCCTTAAGTTTGAGCAACTGGGTTGACGTTCGACACACTCGATCGTTGTTAATCCACCTTTCAGATGAGGTCACTTCCAAGCCTCTCGGAGGTTTTGCGGCCAAAACACAAGCGTCGAAGCATTCCGTTTCGCTCCAGTAATAGGCCTTTATTATCTAAATTGTAACATGACGACCTATGTGATTTCGTCAGAACTTTTGAACCCTTAAGTTTTAGCTAGTGGGCTGACGTTCGACACACTCGATCGTTGTGAATCCACCTTTCAGATGAGGTCTCTTCCAAGCCTCTCGGACTTCGTGCGTCCGAGCAGCGACTGTCAAAGCATTCAGTTTCGCTCCAGGAGTAGGCCTTTATTGACTAAATTGTAACATGACGACCTATGTGATTTCGGCAGAACCTTTCAACCCTTAGGTTTGAGCAACTGGGCTGACGTTCGACACACTCGATCGTTGTGAATCCACCTTTCAGATGAGGTATCTTCCAAGCCTCTCGGAGGTCGTGCGGCCGAAACACGAGCGTCGAAGCATTCCGTTTCGCTCCAGTAGTAGGCCTTTATTGACTAAATTGTAAAATGACGACCTTTGTGATTTCGGCAGAACTTTTGAACCCTTAAGTTTGAGCTAGTGGGCTGACGTTCGACACACTCGATCGTTGTGAATCCACCTTTCAGATGAGGTCTCTCCCAAGCCTCTCGGACTTCGTGCGTCCGAGCAGCGACCGTCAAAGCATTCAGTTTCGCTCCAGGAGTAAGCCATTATTGACTAAATTGTAACATGACGACCTATGTGATTTCGGCAGAACTTTTCAACCCTTAAGTTTGAGCAACTGGGTTGACGTTCGACACACTCGATCGTTGTGAATCCACCTTTCAGATGAGGTCTCTTCCAAGCCTCTCGGAGGTCGTGCGGCCGAAACACAAGCGTCGAAGCATTCCGTTTCGCTCCAGTAATAGGCCTTTATTATTTAAATTGTAACATGACGACCTATGTGACTTCGGCAGAACTTTTGAACACTTAAGTTTGAGCTAGTAGGCTGACATTCGACACACTCGATCGTTGTGAATCCACCTTTCAGATGAGGTCTCTTCCAAGCCTCTCGGACTTCGTGCGGCCGAAACACGAGCGTCGAAGCATTCCGTTTCGCTCCAGTAGTAGGCCTTTATTGACTAAATTGTAAAATGACGACCAATGTGATTTCGGCAGAACTTTTGAACCCTTAAGTTTGAGCTAGTGGGCTGACGTTCGACACACTCGATCGTTGTGAATGCAACTTTCCGATAAGGTCTCTTCCAAGCCTCTCGGACTTCGTGCGGCCGAGTGGCGACCTTCAAAGCATTCAGTTTCGCTCCAGAAGTAGGCCTTTATTGACTAAATTGTAACATGACGACCAATGTGATTTCGGCAGAAGTTTTGAACCCTTAAGTTTGAGCTAGTGGGCTGACGTTCGACACTCTTGATTGTTGTGAATCCACCTTTCAAATGAGGTCTCTTCCAAGCCTCTCGGAGGTCGTGCGGCCGAAACACGAGCGTCAAAGCATTCCGTTTCGCTCCAGTAGTAGGCCTTTATTGACTAAATTGTAAAATGACGACCTTTGTGATTTCGGCAGAACTTTTGAACCCTTAAGGTTGAGCTAGTGGGCTGACGTTCGACACACTCGATCGTTGTGAATCCACCTTTCAGATGAGGTCTCTTCCAAGCCTCTCGGACTTCGTGCGTCCGAGCAGTGACTGTCAAAGCATTCAGTTTCGCTCCAGGAGTAGGCCTTTATTGACTAAATTCTAACATGACGACCTATGTGATTTCGGCAGAACTTTTCTACCCTTATGTTTGAGCAACTGGGCTGACGTTCGACACACTCGATCGTTGTGAATCCACCTTTCAGATGAGGTCTCTTCCAAGCCTCTCGGAGGTCGTGCGGCCAAAACACAAGCGTCGAAGCATTCCGTTTCGCTCCAGTAGTAGGCCTTTATTGACTAAATTGTAACATGACGACCTATGTGATTTCGGAAGAACTTTTGAAAACTTACGTTTGAGCTAGTAGGCTGATATTCGACACACTCGATCGTTGTGAATCCACCTTTCACATGAGGTCTCTTCCAAGCCTCTCGGACTTGGTGCGGCCGAGCGGCGACCTTCAAAGCATTCAGTTTCGCTCCAGAAGTAGGACTTTATTGACTAAATTGTAACATGACGACCAATGTGATTTCGGCAGAAGTTTTGAACCCTTAAGTTTGAGCTAGTGGGCTGACGTTCGACACACTCGATCGTTGTGAATCCACCTTTCAGATGAGGTCGCTTCCAAGCCTCTCGGAGGTCTTGCGGCCGAAACACAAGCGTCGAAGCATTCCGTTTCGCTCCAGTAGGAGGCCTTTATTGACTAAATTGTAACATGACGACCTATGTGATTTCGGCAGAACTTTTGAACCCTTAAGTTAGAGCTACTGGGCTGACGTTCGACACACTCGATCGTTGTGAATCCACCTTTCCGATAAGGTCTCTTCCAAGCTTCTCGGACTTCGTGCGGCCGAGAGGCGACCGTCAAAGCATTCGCTTTCGCTCCAGTAGTAGGACTTTATTGACTAAATTGTAACATGACGACCTATGTGATTTCGGCAGAACTTTTGAACACTTGCGTTTGAGCTAGTAGGCTGACATTCGACACACTCAATCGTTGTGAATCCACCTTTCAGATGAGGTCTCTTCCAAGCCTCTCGGAGGTCGTGCGGCCGAAACACAAGCGTCGAGCATTCCGTTTCGCTCCAGTAGTAGGCCTTTATTATCTAAATTGTAACATGACGACCTATGTGATTTCGTCAGAACTTTTGAACCCTTAAGTTTGAGCAACTGGGCTGACGTTCGACACACTCGATCGTTGTGAATCCACCTTTCAGATGAGGTCTCTTCCAAGCCTCTCGGACTTCGTGCGTCCGAGCAGCGACCGTCAAAGCACTCATTTTCGCTCCAAGAGTAGGCCATTATTGACTAAATTGTAACATGACGACCTATGTGATTTCGGCAGAACTTTTCAACCCTTAAGTTTGAGCAACTGGGTTGACGTTCGACACACTCGATCGTTGTGAATCCACCTTTCAGATGAGGTCTCTTCCAAGCCTCTCGGACTTCGTGCGGCCGAGCGGAGACCATAATTGCATTCAGTTTCGCTCCAGGAGTAGCCCTTTATTGACTAGATTGTAACATGACGACCTATGTGATTTCGGCAGAACCTTTGAACCCTTAAGTTAGAGCTAGTGGGCTGACGTTCGACACACTCGATCGTTGTGAATCCACCTTTCCGATGAGGTCTCTTCCAAGCCTCTCGGACTTCGTACGTCCGAGTAGCGACCGTCAAAGCATTCAGTTTTCGCTCCAGGAGTAGGCTTTTATTGACTAAATTGTAACATGACGACCTATGTGATTTCGGCAGAACTTTTCAACCCTTAAGTTTGAGCAACTGGGCTGACGTTCGACACACTTGATCGTTGTGAATCCACCTTTCAGATGAGGTCTCTTCCAAGCCTCTCGGAGGTCGTGCGGCCAAAACACAAGCGTCGAGCATTCCGTTTCGCTCCAGTAGTAGGCCTTTATTATCTAAATTGTAACATGACGACTTATGTGATTTCGTCAGAACTTTTGAACCCTTAAGTTAGAGCTAGTGGGCTGACGTTCGACACACTCGATCGTTGTGAATCCACCTTTCAGATGAGGTCTCTTCCAAGCCTCTCGGACTTTGTGCGTCCGAGCAGCGACTGTCAAAGCATTCAGTTTCGCTCCAGGAGTAGGCCATTATTGACTAAATTGTAACATGACGACCTATGTGATTTCGGCAGAACTTTTCAACCCTTAAGTTTGAGCAACTGGGCTGACGTTCGACACACTCGATCGTTGTGAATCCACCTTTCAGATGAGGTCTCTTCCAAGCCTCTCGGAGGTCGTGCGGCCAAAACACAAGCGTCGAAGCATTCCGTTTCGCTCCAGTAGTAGGCCTTTATTGACTAAATTGTAACATGACGACCTATGTTATTTCGGCAGAACTTTTGAACACTTACGTTTGAGCTAGTAGGCTGATATTCGACACACTCGATCGTTGTGAATCCACCTTTAAGATGATGTCTCTTCCAAGCCTCTCGGACTTCGTGCGGACGAGAGGCGACCGTCAAAGCATTCAGTTTCGCTCCAATAGTAGGACTTTATTGACTAAATTGTAACATGACGACCTATGTGATTTCGGCTGAACTTTTGAACCCTTAAGTTTGAGCTAGTGGGCTGACGTTCGACACACTCGATCGTTGTGAATCCACCTTTCAGATGAGGTCTCTTCCAAGCCTCTCGGATGTCATGCGGCCGAAACACGAGCATCGAAGCATTCCGTTTCGCTCCAGTAGTAGGCCTTTATTGACTAAATTGTAACATGACGACCTATGTGACTTCGGCAGAACTTTTGAACACTTAAGTATGAGCTAGTAGGCTGACATTCGACACACTCGATCGTTGTGAATCCACCTTTCAGATGAGGTCTCTTCCAAGCCGCTCGGACTTGGTGCGGCCGAGCGGCGACCTTCAAAGCATTCAGTTTCGCTCCAGAAGTAGGCCTTTATTGACTATATTGTAACATGACGACCAATGTGATTTCGGCAGAAGTTTTGAACCCTTAAGTTTGAGCTAGTGGGCTGACGTTCGACACTCTTGATCGTTGTGAATCCACCTTTCAGATGAGGTATCTTCCAAGCCTCTCGGAGGTCGTGTGGCCGAAAGAAGAGCGACGAAGCATTCCGTTTCGCTCCAGTAGTCGGCCTTTATTGACTAAATAGTAAAATGACGACCTTTGTGATTTCGGCAGAACTTTTGAACCCTTAAGTTTAAGCTAGTGGGCTGACGTTCGACACACTCGATCGTTGTGAATCCACCTTTCAGATGAGGTCTCTTCCAAGCCTCTCGGACTTCGTGCGTCCGAGCAGCGACCGTCAAAGCATTCAGTTTCGCTCCAGGAGTAGGCCTTTATTGACTAAATTGTAACATGACGACCTATGTGATTTCGGCAGAACTTTTCAACCCTTAAGTTTGAGCAACTGGGCTGACGTTCGACACACTCGATCGTTGTGAATCCACCTTTCAGATGAGGTCTCTTCCAAGCCTCTCGGAGGTCGTGCGGCCAAAACACAATCGTCGAGCATTCCGTTTCGCTCCAGTAGTAGGCCTTTATTATCTAAATTGTAACATGACGACCTATGTGATTTCGTCAGAACTTTTGAACCCTTAAGTTAGAGCTAGTGGGCTGACGTTCGACACACTCGATCGTTGTGAATCCACCTTTCAGATGAGGTTTCTTCCAAGCCACTCGGACTTCGTGCGGACAAGAGGCGACCGTCAAAGCATTCAGTTTTGCTCCAGTACTAGGACTTTATTGACTAAATTGTAACATGACGACCTATGTGATTTCGGCAGAACTTTTGAAACCTTAAGTTTGAGCTAGTGGGCTGACGTTCGACACACTCGATCGTTGTGAATCCACCTTTCAGATGAGGTCTCCTCCAAGCCTCTTGGACTTCGTGCGTCCGAGCAGCGACTGTCATAGCATTCAGTTTCGCTCCAGGAGTAGGCCTTTATTGACTAAATTGTAACATGACGACCTATGTGATTTCGGCAGAACTTTTCAACCCTTAAGTTTGAGCAACTGGGCTGACGTTCGACACACTCGATCGTTGTGAATCCACCTTTCAGATGAGGTCTCTTCCAAGCCTCTCGGAGGTCGTGCGGCCGAAACACAAGCGTCGAAGCATTCCGTTTCGCTCCAGTAGTAGGCCTTTATTGACAAAATTGTAACATGACGACCTATGTGATTTCGGCAGAACTTTTGAACCCTTAATTTAGAGCTAGTGGGCTGACGTTCGACACACTCGATCGTTGTGAATCCACCTTTCCGATAAGGTCTCTTCCAAGCCTCTCGGACTTCGTGCGGCCGAGAGGCGACCGTCAAAGCATTCGCTTTTGCTCCAGTTGTAGGACTTTATTGACTAAATTGTAACATGACGACTTATGTGATTTCGGCAGAACTTTGAACCCGTAAGTTTGAGATAGTGGGCTGACGTTCGACACACTCGATCGTTGTGAATCCACCTTTCAGATGAGGTCTCTTCCAATCCTCTCGGACTTCGTGCGTCCAAGCAGCGACTGTCAAAGCATTCAGTTTCGCTCCAGGAGTAGGCCTTTATTGACTAAATTGTAACTTGACGACCTATGTGATTTCGGCAGAACTTTTCAACCCTTAAGTTTGAGCAACTGGGCTGACGTTCGACACACTCGATCGTTGTGAATCCACCTTTCAGATGAGGTCGCTTCCAAGCCTCTCGGAGGTCTTGCGGCCGAAACACAAGCGTCGAAGCATTCCGTTTCGCTCCAGTAGGAGGCCTTTATTGACTAAATTGTAACATGACGACCTATGTGATTTCGGCAGAACTTTTGAACCCTTAAGTTAGAGCTACTGGGCTGACGTTCGACACACTCGATCGTTGTGAATCCACCTTTCCGATAAGGTCTCTTCCAAGCTTCTCGGACTTCGTGCGGCCGAGAGGCGACCGTCAAAGCATTCGCTTTCGCTCCAGTAGTAGGACTTTATTGACTAAATTGTAACATGACGACCTATGTGATTTCGGCAGAACTTTTGAACACTTGCGTTTGAGCTAGTAGGCTGACATTCGACACACTCAATCGTTGTGAATCCACCTTTCAGATGAGGTCTCTTCCAAGCCTCTCGGATGTCATGCGGCCGAAACACGAGCATCGAAGCATTCCGTTTCGCTCCAGTAGTAGGCCTTTATTGACTAAATTGTAACATGACGACCTATGTGACTTCGGCAGAACTTTTGAACACTTAAGTATGAGCTAGTAGGCTGACATTCGACACACTCGATCGTTGTGAATCCACCTTTCAGATGAGGTCTCTTCCAAGCCGCTCGGACTTGGTGCGGCCGAGCGGCGACCTTCAAAGCATTCAGTTTCGCTCCAGAAGTAGGCCTTTATTGACTATATTGTAACATGACGACCAATGTGATTTCGGCAGAAGTTTTGAACCCTTAAGTTTGAGCTAGTGGGCTGACGTTCGACACTCTTGATCGTTGTGAATCCACCTTTCAGATGAGGTATCTTCCAAGCCTCTCGGAGGTCGTGTGGCCGAAAGAAGAGCGACGAAGCATTCCGTTTCGCTCCAGTAGTCGGCCTTTATTGACTAAATAGTAAAATGACGACCTTTGTGATTTCGGCAGAACTTTTGAACCCTTAAGTTTAAGCTAGTGGGCTGACGTTCGACACACTCGATCGTTGTGAACCCACCTTTCAGATGAGGTCTCTTCCAAGCCTCTCGGACTTCGTGCGTCCGAGCAGCGACCGTCAAAGCATTCAGTTTCGCTCCAGGAGTAGGCCTTTATTGACTAAATTGTAACATGACGACCTATGTGATTTCGGCAGAACTTTTCAACCCTTAAGTTTGAGCAACTGGGCTGACGTTCGACACACTCGATCGTTGTGAATCCACCTTTCAGATGAGGTCTCTTCCAAGCCTCTCGGAGGTCGTGCGGCCAAAACACAATCGTCGAGCATTCCGTTTCGCTCCAGTAGTAGGCCTTTATTATCTAAATTGTAACATGACGACCTATGTGATTTCGTCAGAACTTTTGAACCCTTAAGTTAGAGCTAGTGGGCTGACGTTCGACACACTCGATCGTTGTGAATCCACCTTTCAGATGAGGTTTCTTCCAAGCCACTCGGACTTCGTGCGGACAAGAGGCGACCGTCAAAGCATTCAGTTTTGCTCCAGTACTAGGACTTTATTGACTAAATTGTAACATGACGACCTATGTGATTTCGGCAGAACTTTTGAAACCTTAAGTTTGAGCTAGTGGGCTGACGTTCGACACACTCGATCGTTGTGAATCCACCTTTCAGATGAGGTCTCCTCCAAGCCTCTCGGACTTCGTGCGTCCGAGCAGCGACTGTCATAGCATTCAGTTTCGCTCCAGGAGTAGGCCTTTATTGACTAAATTGTAACATGACGACCTATGTGATTTCGGCAGAACTTTTCAACCCTTAAGTTTGAGCAACTGGGCTGACGTTCGACACACTCGATCGTTGTGAATCCACCTTTCAGATGAGGTCTCTTCCAAGCCTCTCGGAGGTCGTGCGGCCGAAACACAAGCGTCGAAGCATTCCGTTTCGCTCCAGTAGTAGGCCTTTATTGACAAAATTGTAACATGACGACCTATGTGATTTCGGCAGAACTTTTGAACCCTTAATTTAGAGCTAGTGGGCTGACGTTCGACACACTCGATCGTTGTGAATCCACCTTTCCGATAAGGTCTCTTCCAAGCCTCTCGGACTTCGTGCGGCCGAGAGGCGACCGTCAAAGCATTCGCTTTTGCTCCAGTTGTAGGACTTTATTGACTAAATTGTAACATGACGACTTATGTGATTTCGGCAGAACTTTTGAACCCGTAAGTTTGAGATAGTGGGCTGACGTTCGACACACTCGATCGTTGTGAATCCACCTTTCAGATGAGGTCTCTTCCAATCCTCTCGGACTTCGTGCGTCCAAGCAGCGACTGTCAAAGCATTCAGTTTCGCTCCAGGAGTAGGCCTTTATTGACTAAATTGTAACTTGACGACCTATGTGATTTCGGCAGAACTTTTCAACCCTTAAGTTTGAGCAACTGGGCTGACGTTCGACACACTCGATCGTTGTGAATCCACCTTTCAGATGAGGTCGCTTCCAAGCCTCTCGGAGGTCTTGCGGCCGAAACACAAGCGTCGAAGCATTCCGTTTCGCTCCAGTAGGAGGCCTTTATTGACTAAATTGTAACATGACGACCTATGTGATTTCGGCAGAACTTTTGAACCCTTAAGTTAGAGCTACTGGGCTGACGTTCGACACACTCGATCGTTGTGAATCCACCTTTCCGATAAGGTCTCTTCCAAGCTTCTCGGACTTCGTGCGGCCGAGAGGCGACCGTCAAAGCATTCGCTTTCGCTCCAGTAGTAGGACTTTATTGACTAAATTGTAACATGACGACCTATGTGATTTCGGCAGAACTTTTGAACACTTGCGTTTGAGCTAGTAGGCTGACATTCGACACACTCAATCGTTGTGAATCCACCTTTCAGATGAGGTCTCTTCCAAGCCTCTCGGACTTCGTGCGGCCGAGAGGCGACCGTCAAAGCATTCGGTTTCGCTCGAGTAGTAGGACTTTATTGACTAAATTGTAACATGACGACCTATGTGATTTCGGCAGAACTTTTCAAACCTTTAATTTGAGCAACTGGGCTGACGTTCGACACACTCGATCGTTGTGAATCCACCTTTCAGATGAGGTCTCTTCAAAGCCTCTCGGAGGTCGTGCGGCCAAAACACAAGCGTCGAAGCATTCCGTTTCGCTCCAGTAGTAGGCCTTTATTGACTAAATTGTAACATGACGACCTATGTGACCGTCAAAGCCTTCAGTTTCGCTCCAGGAGTAGGCCTTTATTGACTAAATTGTAACATGACGACCAATGTGGCCTTTATTGACTAAATTGTAACATGACGACCAATGTGATCTCGGCAGAACTTTTGAACCCTTAAGTTTGAGCTAGTGGGCTGACGTTCGACACACTCGATCGTTGTGAATCCACCTTTCAGATGAGGTCTCTTCCAAGCTTCTCGGAGGTCGTGCGGCCGAAACACGAGCGTCGAAGCATTCCGTTTCGCTCCAGTAGTAGGCCTTTATTGACTAAATTGTAAAATGATGACCTTTGTGATTTCGGCAGAACTTTTGAACCCTTAAGTTTGAGCTCGTGGGCTGGCGTTCGACACACTTGATCGTTGTGAATCCACCTTTCAGATGAGGTCTCTTCCAATCCTCTCGGACTTCGTGCGTCCAAGCAGCGACTGTCAAAGCATTCAGTTTCGCTCCAGGAGTAGGCCTTTATTGACTAAATTGTAACATGACGACCTATGTGATTTCGGCAGAACTTTTCAACCCTTAAGTTTGAGCAACTGGGCTGACGTTCGACACACTCGATCATTGTGAATCCCCCTTTCAGATGAGGTCTCTTCCAAGCCTCTCGGAGGTCGTGCGGCCGAAACACAAGCGTCGAAGCATTCCGTTTCGCTCCAGTAGTAGGCCTTTATTGACTAAATTGTAACATGATGACCTATGTGATTTCGGCAGAACTTTTCAACCCTTAAGTTTGAGCAACTGGGCTGACGTTCGACACACTTGATCGTTGTGAATCCACCTTTCAGATGAGGTCTCTTCCAATCCTCTCGGACTTCGTGCGTCCAAGCAGCGACTGTCAAAGCATTCAGTTTCGCTCCAGGAGTAGGCCTTTATTGACTAAATTGTAACATGACGACCTATGTGATTTCGGCAGAACTTTTCAACCCTTCAGTTTGAGCAACTGGGCTGACGTTCGACACACTCGATCGTTGTGAATCCCCCTTTCAGATGAGGTCTCTTCCAAGCCTCTCGGAGGTCGTGCGGCCGAAACACAAGCGTCGAAGCATTCCGTTTCGCTCCAGTAGTAGGCCTTTATTGACTAAATTGTAACAAGACGACCTATGTGATTTCGGGAGAACTTTTGAACCCTTAAGTTAGAGCTAGTGGGCTGACGTTCGACACACTCGATCGTTGTGAATCCACCTTTCAGATGAGGTCTCCTCCAAGCCTCTCGGACTTCGTGCGTCCGAGCAGCGACTGTCATAGCATTCAGTTTCGCTCCAGGAGTAGGCCTTTATTGACTAAATTGTAACATGACGACCTATGTGATTTCGGCAGAACTTTTCAACCCTTAAGTTTGAGCAACTGGGCTGACGTTCGACACACTCGATCGTTGTGAATCCACCTTTCAGATGAGGTCTCTTCCAAGCCTCTCGGAGGTCGTGCGGCCGAAACACAAGCGTCGAAGCATTCCGTTTCGCTCCAGTAGTAGGCCTTTATTGACAAAATTGTAACATGACGACCTATGTGATTTCGGCAGAACTTTTGAACCCTTAATTTAGAGCTAGTGGGCTGACGTTCGACACACTCGATCGTTGTGAATCCACCTTTCCGATAAGGTCTCTTCCAAGCCTCTCGGACTTCGTGCGGCCGAGAGGCGACCGTCAAAGCATTCGCTTTTGCTCCAGTTGTAGGACTTTATTGACTAAATTGTAACATGACGACTTATGTGATTTCGGCAGAACTTTTGAACCCGTAAGTTTGAGATAGTGGGCTGACGTTCGACACACTCGATCGTTGTGAATCCACCTTTCAGATGAGGTCTCTTCCAATCCTCTCGGACTTCGTGCGTCCAAGCAGCGACTGTCAAAGCATTCAGTTTCGCTCCAGGAGTAGGCCTTTATTGACTAAATTGTAACTTGACGACCTATGTGATTTCGGCAGAACTTTTCAACCCTTAAGTTTGAGCAACTGGGCTGACGTTCGACACACTCGATCGTTGTGAATCCACCTTTCAGATGAGGTCGCTTCCAAGCCTCTCGGAGGTCTTGCGGCCGAAACACAAGCGTCGAAGCATTCCGTTTCGCTCCAGTAGGAGGCCTTTATTGACTAAATTGTAACATGACGACCTATGTGATTTCGGCAGAACTTTGAACCCTTAAGTTAGAGCTACTGGGCTGACGTTCGACACACTCGATCGTTGTGAATCCACCTTTCCGATAAGGTCTCTTCCAAGCTTCTCGGACTTCGTGCGGCCGAGAGGCGACCGTCAAAGCATTCGCTTTCGCTCCAGTAGTAGGACTTTATTGACTAAATTGTAACATGACGACCTATGTGATTTCGGCAGAACTTTTGAACACTTGCGTTTGAGCTAGTAGGCTGACATTCGACACACTCAATCGTTGTGAATCCACCTTTCAGATGAGGTCTCTTCCAAGCCTCTCGGACTTCGTGCGGCCGAGAGGCGACCGTCAAAGCATTCGGTTTCGCTCGAGTAGTAGGACTTTATTGACTAAATTGTAACATGACGACCTATGTGATTTCGGCAGAACTTTTCAAACCTTTAATTTGAGCAACTGGGCTGACGTTCGACACACTCGATCGTTGTGAATCCACCTTTCAGATGAGGTCTCTTCAAAGCCTCTCGGAGGTCGTGCGGCCAAAACACAAGCGTCGAAGCATTCCGTTTCGCTCCAGTAGTAGGCCTTTATTGACTAAATTGTAACATGACGACCTATGTGACCGTCAAAGCCTTCAGTTTCGCTCCAGGAGTAGGCCTTTATTGACTAAATTGTAACATGACGACCAATGTGGCCTTTATTGACTAAATTGTAACATGACGACCAATGTGATCTCGGCAGAACTTTTGAACCCTTAAGTTTGAGCTAGTGGGCTGACGTTCAACACACTCGATCGTTGTGAATCCACCTTTCAGATGAGGTCTCTTCCAAGCTTCTCGGAGGTCGTGCGGCCGAAACACGAGCGTCGAAGCATTCCGTTTCGCTCCAGTAGTAGGCCTTTATTGACTAAATTGTAAAATGATGACCTTTGTGATTTCGGCAGAACTTTTGAACCCTTAAGTTTGAGCTCGTGGGCTGGCGTTCGACACACTTGATCGTTGTGAATCCACCTTTCAGATGAGGTCTCTTCCAATCCTCTCGGACTTCGTGCGTCCAAGCAGCGACTGTCAAAGCATTCAGTTTCGCTCCAGGAGTAGGCCTTTATTGACTAAATTGTAACATGACGACCTATGTGATTTCGGCAGAACTTTTCAACCCTTAAGTTTGAGCAACTGGGCTGACGTTCGACACACTCGATCATTGTGAATCCCCCTTTCAGATGAGGTCTCTTCCAAGCCTCTCGGAGGTCGTGCGGCCGAAACACAAGCGTCGAAGCATTCCGTTTCGCTCCAGTAGTAGGCCTTTATTGACTAAATTGTAACATGATGACCTATGTGATTTCGGCAGAACTTTTCAACCCTTAAGTTTGAGCAACTGGGCTGACGTTCGACACACTTGATCGTTGTGAATCCACCTTTCAGATGAGGTCTCTTCCAATCCTCTCGGACTTCGTGCGTCCAAGCAGCGACTGTCAAAGCATTCAGTTTCGCTCCAGGAGTAGGCCTTTATTGACTAAATTGTAACATGACGACCTATGTGATTTCGGCAGAACTTTTCAACCCTTCAGTTTGAGCAACTGGGCTGACGTTCGACACACTCGATCGTTGTGAATCCCCCTTTCAGATGAGGTCTCTTCCAAGCCTCTCGGAGGTCGTGCGGCCGAAACACAAGCGTCGAAGCATTCCGTTTCGCTCCAGTAGTAGGCCTTTATTGACTAAATTGTAACAAGACGACCTATGTGATTTCGGGAGAACTTTTGAACCCTTAAGTTAGAGCTAGTGGGCTGACGTTCGACACACTCGATCGTTGTGAATCCACCTTTCCGATGAGGTCTCTTCCAAGCCTCTCGGACTTCGTGCGTCCGAGCAGCGACCGTCAAAGCATTCAGTTTCGCTCCAGGAGTAGGCCTTTATTGACTAAACTGTAACATGACGACCTATGTGATTTCAGCAGAACCTTTCAAACCTTAAGTTTGAGCAACTGGGCTGACGTTCGACACACTCGATCGTTGTGAATCCACCTTTCAGATGAGGTCTCTTCCAAGCCTCTCGGAGGTCGTGCGGCCAAAACACAAGCGTCGAAGCATTCCGTTTCGCTCCAGTAGTAGGCCTTTATTGACTAAATTGTAACATGACGACCTATGTGATTTCGGCAGAACTTTTGAACCCTTAATTTAGAGCTAGTGGGCTGACGTTCGACACACTCGATCGTTGTGAATCCACCTTTCCGATAAGGTCTCTTCCAAGCCTCTCGGACTTCGTGCGGCCGAGAGGCGACCGTCAAAGCATTCGCTTTTGCTCCAGTTGTAGGACTTTATTGACTAAATTGTAACATGACGACTTATGTGATTTCGGCAGAACTTTTGAACCCGTAAGTTTGAGATAGTGGGCTGACGTTCGACACACTCGATCGTTGTGAATCCACCTTTCAGATGAGGTCTCTTCCAATCCTCTCGGACTTCGTGCGTCCAAGCAGCGACTGTCAAAGCATTCAGTTTCGCTCCAGGAGTAGGCCTTTATTGACTAAATTGTAACTTGACGACCTATGTGATTTCGGCAGAACTTTTCAACCCTTAAGTTTGAGCAACTGGGCTGACGTTCGACACACTCGATCGTTGTGAATCCACCTTTCAGATGAGGTCGCTTCCAAGCCTCTCGGAGGTCTTGCGGCCGAAACACAAGCGTCGAAGCATTCCGTTTCGCTCCAGTAGGAGGCCTTTATTGACTAAATTGTAACATGACGACCTATGTGATTTCGGCAGAACTTTTGAACCCTTAAGTTAGAGCTACTGGGCTGACGTTCGACACACTCGATCGTTGTGAATCCACCTTTCCGATAAGGTCTCTTCCAAGCTTCTCGGACTTCGTGCGGCCGAGAGGCGACCGTCAAAGCATTCGCTTTCGCTCCAGTAGTAGGACTTTATTGACTAAATTGTAACATGACGACCTATGTGATTTCGGCAGAACTTTTGAACACTTGCGTTTGAGCTAGTAGGCTGACATTCGACACACTCAATCGTTGTGAATCCACCTTTCAGATGAGGTCTCTTCCAAGCCTCTCTGACTTTGTGCGGCCGAGAGGCGACCGTCAAAGCATTCGGTTTCGCTCGAGTAGTAGGACTTTATTGACTAAATTGTAACATGACGACCTATGTGATTTCGGCAGAACGTTTGAACCCTTAAGTTTGAGATAGTGGGCTGACGTTCGACACACTCGATCGTTGTGAATCCACCTTTCAGATGAGGTCTCTTCCAAGCCTCTCGGAGGTCGTGCGGCCAAAACACAAGCATCGAAGCATTCCGTTTCGCTCCAGTAGTAGGCCTTTATTGACTAAATTGTAACATGACGACCTATGTGACCGTCAAAGCATTCAGTTTCGCTCCAGGAGTAGGCCTTTATTGACTAAATTGTAACATGACGACCAATGTGGCCTTTATTGACTAAATTGTAACATGACGACCAATGTGATCTCGGCAGAACTTTTGAACCCTTAAGTTTGAGCTTGTGGGCTGACGTTCGACACACTCGATCGTTGTGAATCCACCTTTCAGATGAGGTCTCTTCCAAGCCTCTCGGAGGTCGTGCGGCCGAAACACGAACGTCGAAGCATTCCGTTTCGCTCCAGTAGTAGGCCTTTATTGACTAAATTGTAAAATGATGACCTTTGTGATTTCGGCAGAACTTTTGAACCCTTAAGTTTGAGCTCGTGGGCTGGCGTTCGACACACTTGATCGTTGTGAATCCACCTTTCAGATGAGGTCTCTTCCAATACTCTCGGACTTCGTGCGTCCAAGCAGCGACTGTCAAAGCATTCAGTTTCGCTCCAGGAGTAGGCCTTTATTGACTAAATTGTAACATGACGACCTATGTGATTTCGGCAGAACTTTTCAACCCTTCAGTTTGAGCAACTGGGCTGACGTTCGACACACTCGATCGTTGTGAATTCCCCTTTCAGATGAGGTCTCTTCCAAGCCTCTCGGAGGTCGTGCGGCCGAAACACAAGCGTCGAAGCATTCCGTTTCGCTCCAGTAGTAGGCCTTTATTGACTAAATTGTAACAAGACGACCTATGTGATTTCGGGAGAACTTTTGAACCCTTAAGTTAGAGCTAGTGGGCTGACGTTCGACACACTCGATCGTTGTGAATCCACCTTTCCGATGAGGTCTCTTCCAAGCCTCTCGGACTTCGTGCGTCCGAGCAGCGACCGTCAAAGCATTCAGTTTCGCTCCAGGAGTAGGCCTTTATTGACTAAACTGTAACATGACGACCTATGTGATTTCGGCAGAACCTTTCAAACCTTAAGTTTGAGCAACTGGGCTGACGTTCGACACACTCGATCGTTGTGAATCCACCTTTCAGATGAGGTCTCTTCCAAGCCTCTCAGAGGTCGTGCGGCCAAAACACAAGCGTCGAAGCATTCCGTTTCGCTCCAGTAGTAGGCCTTTATTGACTAAATTGTAACATGACGACCTATGTGACCGTCAAAGCATTCAGTTTCGCTCCAGGAGTAGGCCTTTATTGACTAAATTGTAACATGACGACCAATGTGGCCTTTATTGACTAAATTGTAACATGACGACCAATGTGATCTCGGCAGAACTTTTGAACCCTTAAGTTTGAGCTTGTGGGCTGACGTTCGACACACTCGATCGTTGTGAATCCACCTTTCAGATGAGGTCTCTTCCAAGCCTCTCGGAGGTCGTGCGGCCGAAACACGAACGTCGAAGCATTCCGTTTCGCTCCAGTAGTAGGCCTTTATTGACTAAATTGTAAAATGATGACCTTTGTGATTTCGGCAGAACTTTTGAACCCTTAAGTTTGAGCTCGTGGGCTGGCGTTCGACACACTTGATCGTTGTGAATCCACCTTTCAGATGAGGTCTCTTCCAATCCTCTCGGACTTCGTGCGTCCAAGCAGCGACTGTCAAAGCATTCAGTTTCGCTCCAGGAGTAGGCCTTTATTGACTAAATTGTAACATGACGACCTATGTGATTTCGGCAGAACTTTTCAACCCTTAAGTTTGAGCAACTGGGCTGACGTTCGACACACTCGATCGTTGTGAATCCCCCTTTCAGATGAGGTCTCTTCCAAGCCTCTCGGAGGTCGTGCGGCCGAAACACAAGCGTCGAAGCATTCCGTTTCGCTCCAGTAGTAGGCCTTTATTGACTAAATTGTAACATGACGACCTATGTGATTTCGGCAGAACTTTTCAACCCTTAAGTTTGAGCAACTGGGCTGACGTTCGACACACTTGATCGTTGTGAATCCACCTTTCAGATGAGGTCTCTTCCAATCCTCTCGGACTTCGTGCGTCCAAGCAGCGACTGTCAAAGCATTCAGTTTCGCTCCAGGAGTAGGCCTTTATTGACTAAATTGTAACATGACGACCTATGTGATTTCGGCAGAACTTTTCAACCCTTCAGTTTGAGCAACTGGGCTGACGTTCGACACACTCGATCGTTGTGAATCCCCCTTTCAGATGAGGTCTCTTCCAAGCCTCTCGGAGGTCGTGCGGCCGAAACACAAGCGTCGAAGCATTCCGTTTCGCTCCAGTAGTAGGCCTTTATTGACTAAATTGTAACAAGACGACCTATGTGATTTCGGGAGAACTTTTGAACCCTTAAGTTAGAGCTAGTGGGCTGACGTTCGACACACTCGATCGTTGTGAATCCACCTTTCAGATGAGGTCTCTTCCAATCCTCTCGGACTTCGTGCGTCCAAGCAGCGACTGTCAAAGCATTCAGTTTCGCTCCAGGAGTAGGCCTTTATTGACTAAATTGTAACATGACGACCTATGTGATTTCGGCAGAACTTTTCAACCCTTCAGTTTGAGCAACTGGGCTGACGTTCGACACACTCGATCGTTGTGAATCCCCCTTTCAGATGAGGTCTCTTCCAAGCCTCTCGGAGGTCGTGCGGCCGAAACACAAGCGTCGAAGCATTCCGTTTCGCTCCAGTAGTAAGACTTTATTGACTAAATTGTAACATGACAACCTATGTGATTTCGGCAGAACGTTTGAACCCTTAAGTTTGAGATAGTGGGCTGACGTTCGACACACTCGATCGTTGTGAATCCACCTTTCAGATGAGGTCTCTTCCAAGCCTCTCGGAGGTCGTGCGGCCAAAACACAAGCATCGAAGCATTCCGTTTCGCTCCAGTAGTAGGCCTTTATTGACTAAATTGTAACATGACGACCTATGTGACCGTCAAAGCATTCAGTTTCGCTCCAGGAGTAGGCCTTTATTGACTAAATTGTAACATGACGACCAATGTGGCCTTTATTGACTAAATTGTAACATGACGACCAATGTGATCTCGGCAGAACTTTTGAACCCTTAAGTTTGAGCTTGTGGGCTGACGTTCGACACACTCGATCGTTGTGAATCCACCTTTCAGATGAGGTCTCTTCCAAGCCTCTCGGAGGTCGTGCGGCCGAAACACGAACGTCGAAGCATTCCGTTTCGCTCCAGTAGTAGGCCTTTATTGACTAAATTGTAAAATGATGACCTTTGTGATTTCGGCAGAACTTTTGAACCCTTAAGTTTGAGCTCGTGGGCTGGCGTTCGACACACTTGATCGTTGTGAATCCACCTTTCAGATGAGGTCTCTTCCAATACTCTCGGACTTCGTGCGTCGAAGCAGCGACTGTCAAAGCATTCAGTTTCGCTCCAGGAGTAGGCCTTTATTGACTAAATTGTAACATGACGACCTATGTGATTTCGGCAGAACTTTTCAACCCTTCAGTTTGAGCAACTGGGCTGACGTTCGACACACTCGATCGTTGTGAATTCCCCTTTCAGATGAGGTCTCTTCCAAGCCTCTCGGAGGTCGTGCGGCCGAAACACAAGCGTCGAAGCATTCCGTTTCGCTCCAGTAGTAGGCCTTTATTGACTAAATTGTAACAAGACGACCTATGTGATTTCGGGAGAACTTTTGAACCCTTAAGTTAGAGCTAGTGGGCTGACGTTCGACACACTCGATCGTTGTGAATCCACCTTTCCGATGAGGTCTCTTCCAAGCCTCTCGGACTTCGTGCGTCCGAGCAGCGACCGTCAAAGCATTCAGTTTCGCTCCAGGAGTAGGCCTTTATTGACTAAACTGTAACATGACGACCTATGTGATTTCGGCAGAACCTTTCAAACCTTAAGTTTGAGCAACTGGGCTGACGTTCGACACACTCGATCGTTGTGAATCCACCTTTCAGATGAGGTCTCTTCCAAGCCTCTCAGAGGTCGTGCGGCCAAAACACAAGCGTCGAAGCATTCCGTTTCGCTCCAGTAGTAGGCCTTTATTGACTAAATTGTAACATGACGACCTATGTGACCGTCAAAGCATTCAGTTTCGCTCCAGGAGTAGGCCTTTATTGACTAAATTGTAACATGACGACCAATGTGGCCTTTATTGACTAAATTGTAACATGACGACCAATGTGATCTCGGCAGAACTTTTGAACCCTTAAGTTTGAGCTTGTGGGCTGACGTTCGACACACTCGATCGTTGTGAATCCACCTTTCAGATGAGGTCTCTTCCAAGCCTCTCGGAGGTCGTGCGGCCGAAACACGAACGTCGAAGCATTCCGTTTCGCTCCAGTAGTAGGCCTTTATTGACTAAATTGTAAAATGATGACCTTTGTGATTTCGGCAGAACTTTTGAACCCTTAAGTTTGAGCTCGTGGGCTGGCGTTCGACACACTTGATCGTTGTGAATCCACCTTTCAGATGAGGTCTCTTCCAATACTCTCGGACTTCGTGCGTCGAAGCAGCGACTGTCAAAGCATTCAGTTTCGCTCCAGGAGTAGGCCTTTATTGACTAAATTGTAACATGACGACCTATGTGATTTCGGCAGAACTTTTCAACCCTTCAGTTTGAGCAACTGGGCTGACGTTCGACACACTCGATCGTTGTGAATTCCCCTTTCAGATGAGGTCTCTTCCAAGCCTCTCGGAGGTCGTGCGGCCGAAACACAAGCGTCGAAGCATTCCGTTTCGCTCCAGTAGTAGGCCTTTATTGACTAAATTGTAACAAGACGACCTATGTGATTTCGGGAGAACTTTTGAACCCTTAAGTTAGAGCTAGTGGGCTGACGTTCGACACACTCGATCGTTGTGAATCCACCTTTCCGATGAGGTCTCTTCCAAGCCTCTCGGACTTCGTGCGTCCGAGCAGCGACCGTCAAAGCATTCAGTTTCGCTCCAGGAGTAGGCCTTTATTGACTAAACTGTAACATGACGACCTATGTGATTTCGGCAGAACCTTTCAAACCTTAAGTTTGAGCAACTGGGCTGACGTTCGACACACTCGATCGTTGTGAATCCACCTTTCAGATGAGGTCTCTTCCAAGCCTCTCAGAGGTCGTGCGGCCAAAACACAAGCGTCGAAGCATTCCGTTTCGCTCCAGTAGTAGGCCTTTATTGACTAAATTGTAACATGACGACCTATGTGATTTCGGCAGAACTTTTGAACCCTTAAGTTAGAGCTAGTGGGCTGACGTTCGACACACTCGATCGTTGTGAATCCACCTTTCCGATGAGGTCTCTTCCAAGCCTCTCGGACTTCGTGCGGCCGAGAGGCGACTGTCAAAGCATTCGGTTTCGCTCCAGTAGTAGGACTTTATTGACTAAATTGTAACATGACGACCTATGTGATTTCGGCAGAACTTTTGAACACTTGCGTTTGAGCTAGCAGGCTGACATTCGACACACTCAATCGTTGTGAATCCACCTTTCAGATGAGGTCTCTTCCAAGCCTCTCGTACTTCGTGCGGACGAGAGGCGACCGTCAAAGCATTCAGTTTCGCTCCAGTAGTAAGACTTTATTGACTAAATTGTAACATGACGACCTATGTGATTTCGGCAGAACGTTTGAACCCTTAAGTTTGAGCTAGTGGGCTGACGTTCGACACACTCGATCGTTGTGAATCCACCTTTCAGATGAGGTCTCTTCCAAGCCTCTCGGAGGTCGTGCGGCCAAAACACAAGCATCGAAGCATTCCGTTTCGCTCCAGTAGTAGGCCTTTATTGACTAAATTGTAACATGACGACCTATGTGACCGTCAAAGCATTCAGTTTCGCTCCAGGAGTAGGCCTTTATTGACTAAATTGTAACATGACGACCAATGTGGCCTTTATTGACTAAATTGTAACATGACGACCAATGTGATCTCGGCAGAACTTTTGAACCCTTAAGTTTGAGCTAGTGGGCTGACGTTCGACACACTCGATCGTTGTGAATCCACCTTTCAGATGAGGTCTCTTCCAAGCCTCTCGGAGGTCGTGCGGCCGAAACACGAACGTCGAAGCATTCCGTTTCGCTCCAGTAGTAGGCCTTTATTGACTAAATTGTAAAATGATGACCTTTGTGATTTCGGCAAAACTTTTGAACCCTTAAGTTTGAGCTCGTGGGCTGGCGTTCGACACACTTGATCGTTGTGAATCCACCTTTCAGATGAGGTCTCTTCCAATACTCTCGGACTTCGTGCGTCCAAGCAGCGACTGTCAAAGCATTCAGTTTCGCTCCAGGAGCAGGCCTTTATTGACTAAATTGTAACATGACGACCTATGTGATTTCGGCAGAACTTTTCAACCCTTAAGTTTGAGCAACTTGGCTGACGTTCGACACACTCGATCGTTGTGAATCCACCTTTCAGATGAGGTCTCTTCCAAGCCTCTCGGACTTCGTGCGTCCGAGCAGCGACCGTCAAAGCATTCAGTTTCGCTCCAGGAGTAGGCCTTTATTGACTAAACTGTAACATGACGACCTATGTGATTTCGGCAGAACCTTTCAAACCTTAAGTTTGAGCAACTGGGCTGACGTTCGACACACTCGATCGTTGTGAATCCACCTTTCAGATGAGGTCTCTTCCAAGCCTCTCAGAGGTCGTGCGGCCAAAACACAAGCGTCGAAGCATTCCGTTTCGCTCCAGTAGTAGGCCTTTATTGACTAAATTGTAACATGACGACCTATGTGATTTCGGCAGAACTTTTGAACCCTTAAGTTAGAGCTAGTGGGCTGACGTTCGACACACTCGATCGTTGTGAATCCACCTTTCCGATGAGGTCTCTTCCAAGCCTCTCGGACTTCGTGCGGCCGAGAGGCGACTGTCAAAGCATTCGGTTTCGCTCCAGTAGTAGGACTTTATTGACTAAATTGTAACATGACGACCTATGTGATTTCGGCAGAACTTTTGAACACTTGCGTTTGAGCTAGCAGGCTGACATTCGACACACTCAATCGTTGTGAATCCACCTTTCAGATGAGGTCTCTTCCAAGCCTCTCGTACTTCGTGCGGACGAGAGGCGACCGTCAAAGCATTCAGTTTCGCTCCAGTAGTAAGACTTTATTGACTAAATTGTAACATGACGACCTATGTGATTTCGGCAGAACGTTTGAACCCTTAAGTTTGAGCTAGTGGGCTGACGTTCGACACACTCGATCGTTGTGAATCCACCTTTCAGATGAGGTCTCTTCCAAGCCTCTCGGAGGTCGTGCGGCCAAAACACAAGCATCGAAGCATTCCGTTTCGCTCCAGTAGTAGGCCTTTATTGACTAAATTGTAACATGACGACCTATGTGACCGTCAAAGCATTCAGTTTCGCTCCAGGAGTAGGCCTTTATTGACTAAATTGTAACATGACGACCAATGTGGCCTTTATTGACTAAATTGTAACATGACGACCAATGTGATCTCGGCAGAACTTTTGAACCCTTAAGTTTGAGCTAGTGGGCTGACGTTCGACACACTCGATCGTTGTGAATCCACCTTTCAGATGAGGTCTCTTCCAAGCCTCTCGGAGGTCGTGCGGCCGAAACACGAACGTCGAAGCATTCCGTTTCGCTCCAGTAGTAGGCCTTTATTGACTAAATTGTAAAATGATGACCTTTGTGATTTCGGCAAAACTTTTGAACCCTTAAGTTTGAGCTCGTGGGCTGGCGTTCGACACACTTGATCGTTGTGAATCCACCTTTCAGATGAGGTCTCTTCCAATACTCTCGGACTTCGTGCGTCCAAGCAGCGACTGTCAAAGCATTCAGTTTCGCTCCAGGAGCAGGCCTTTATTGACTAAATTGTAACATGACGACCTATGTGATTTCGGCAGAACTTTTCAACCCTTAAGTTTGAGCAACTGGGCTGACGTTCGACACACTCGATCGTTGTGAATCCACCTTTCAGATGAGGTCTCTTCCAAGCCTCTCGGAGATCGTGCGGCCAAAACACCAGCGTCGAAGCATTCCGTTTCGCTCCAGTAGTAGACCTTTATTGACTAAATTGTAGCATGACGACCTATGTAATTTTGGCAGAACTTTTGAACCCTTAAGTTAGAGCTAGTGGGCTGACGTTCGACACACTCGATCTTTGTGAATCCACCTTTCCGGTGAGGTCTCTTCCAAGCATCTCGGACTTCGTGTGGCCGAGCAGCGACTGTCAAAGCATTCAGTTTCGCTCCAGGAGTAGGCCTTTATTGACTAAATTGTAACATGACGACCTATGTGATTTCGGCAGAACTTTTCAAACCTTAAGTTTGAGCAACTGGGCTGACGTTCGACACACTCGATCGTTGTGAATCCACCTTTCAGATGAGGTCTCTTCCAAGCCTCTCGGAGGTCGTGCGGCCAAAACACAAGCGTCGAAGCATTCCGTTTCGCTCCAGTAGTAGGCCTTTATTGACTAAATTGTAACATGACGACCTATGTGACCGTCAAAGCATTCAGTTTCGCTCCAGGAGTAGGCCTTTATTGACTAAATTGTAACATGACGACCTATGTGATTTCGGCAGAACTTTTCAACCCTTCAGTTTGAGCAACTGGGCTGACGTTCGACACACTCGATCGTTGTGAATCCACCTTTCAGATGAGGTCTCTTCCAAGCCTCTCGGACTTCGTGCGGCCGAGAGGTGACCGTCAAAGCATTCGCTTTCGCTCCAGCTGTAGGACTTTATTGACTAAATTGTAACAAGACGACTTATGTGATTTCGGCAGAACTTTTGAACCCGTAAGTTTGAGATAGTGGGCTGACGTTCGACACACTCGATCGTTGTGAATCCACCTTTCAGATGAGGTCTCTTCCAATCCTCTCGGACTTCGTGCGTCCAAGCAGCGACTGTCAAAGCATTCAGTTTCGCACCAGGAGTAGGCCTTTATTGACTAAATTGTAACTTGACGACCTATGTGATTTCGGCAGAACTTTTCAACCCTTAAGTTTGAGCAACTGGGCTGACGTTCGACACACTCGATCGTTGTGAATCCACCTTTCAGATGAGGTCGCTTCCAAGCCTCTCGGAGGTCTTGCGGCCGAAACACAAGCGTCGAAGCATTCCGTTTCGCTCCAGTAGGAGGCCTTTATTGACTAAATTGTAACATGACGACCTATGTGATTTCGGCAGAACTTTTGAACCCTTAAGTTAGAGCTACTGGGCTGACGTTCGACACACTCGATCGTTGTGAATCCACCTTTCCGATAAGGTCTCTTCCAAGCTTCTCGGACTTCGTGCGGCCGAGAGGCGACCGTCAAAGCATTCGCTTTCGCTCCAGTAGTAGGACTTTATTGACTAAATTGTAAAATGACGACCTATGTGATTTCGGCAGAACTTTTGAACACTTGCGTTTGAGCTAGTAGGCTGACATTCGACACACTCAATCGTTGTGAATCCACCTTTCAGATGAGGTCTCTTCCAAGCCTCTCGGAGGTCGTGCGGCCGAAACACGAGCGACGAAGCATTCCGTTTCGCTCCAGTAGTAGGCCTTTATTGACTAAATTGTAAAATGACGACCTTTGTGATTTCGGCAGAAGTTTTGAACCCTTAAATTTGAGCTAGTGGGCTGATGTTCGACACACTCGATCGTTGTGAATCCACCTTTAAGATGAGGTCTCTTCCAAGCCTCTCGGAGGTCGTGCGGCCGAAACACAAGCGTCGAGCATTCCGTTTCGCTCCAGTAGTAGGCCTTTATTATCTAAATTGTAACATGACGACCTATGTGATTTCGTCAGAACTTTTGAACCCTTAAGTTAGAGCTAGTGGGCTGACGTTCGACACACTCGATCGTTGTGAATCCACCTTTCAGATGAGGTCTCTTCCAAGCCTCTCGGACTTTGTGCGTCCGAGCAGCGACTGTCAAAGCATTCAGTTTCGCTCCAGGAGTAGGCCTTTATTGACTAAATTGTAACATGACGACCTATGTGATTTCGGCAGAACTTTTCAACCCTTAAGTTTGAGCAACTGGGCTGACGTTCGACACACTCGATCGTTGTGAATCCACCTTTCAGATGAGGTCTCTTCCAAGCCTCTCGGAGATCGTGCGGCCAAAACACCAGCGTCGAAGCATTCCGTTTCGCTCCAGTAGTAGACCTTTATTGACTAAATTGTAGCATGACGACCTATGTAATTTTGGCAGAACTTTTGAACCCTTAAGTTAGAGCTAGTGGGCTGACGTTCGACACACTCGATCTTTGTGAATCCACCTTTCCGGTGAGGTCTCTTCCAAGCATCTCGGACTTCGTGCGGCCGAGCAGCGACTGTCAAAGCATTCAGTTTCGCTCCAGGAGTAGGCCTTTATTGACTAAATTGTAACTTGACGACCTATGTGATTTCGGCAGAACTTTTCAACCCTTAAGTTTGAGCAACTGGGCTGACGTTCGACACACTCGATCGTTGTGAATCCACCTTTCAGATGAGGTCGCTTCCAAGCCTCTCGGAGGTCTTGCGGCCGAAACACAAGCGTCGAAGCATTCCGTTTCGCTCCAGTAGGAGGCCTTTATTGACTAAATTGTAACATGACGACCTATGTGATTTCGGCAGAACTTTTGAACCCTTAAGTTAGAGCTACTGGGCTGACGTTCGACACACTCGATCGTTGTGAATCCACCTTTCCGATAAGGTCTCTTCCAAGCTTCTCGGACTTCGTGCGGCCGAGAGGCGACCGTCAAAGCATTCGCTTTCGCTCCAGTAGTAGGACTTTATTGACTAAATTGTAAAATGACGACCTATGTGATTTCGGCAGAACTTTTGAACACTTGCGTTTGAGCTAGTAGGCTGACATTCGACACACTCAATCGTTGTGAATCCACCTTTCAGATGAGGTCTCTTCCAAGCCTCTCGGAGGTCGTGCGGCCGAAACACGAGCGACGAAGCATTCCGTTTCGCTCCAGTAGTAGGCCTTTATTGACTAAATTGTAAAATGACGACCTTTGTGATTTCGGCAGAAGTTTTGAACCCTTAAGTTTGAGCTAGTGGGCTGATGTTCGACACACTCGATCGTTGTGAATCCACCTTTAAGATGAGGTCTCTTCCAAGCCTCTCGGAGGTCGTGCGGCCGAAACACAAGCGTCGAGCATTCCGTTTCGCTCCAGTAGTAGGCCTTTATTATCTAAATTGTAAAATGACGACCTATGTGATTTCGTCAGAACTTTTGAACCCTTAAGTTAGAGCTACTGGGCTGACGTTCGACACACTCGATCGTTGTGAATCCACCTTTCAGATGAGGTCTCTTCCAAGCCTCTCGGACTTTGTGCGTCCGAGCAGCGACTGTCAAAGCATTCAGTTTCGCTCCAGGAGTAGGCCTTTATTGACTAAATTGTAACATGACGACCTATGTGATTTCGGCAGAACTTTTCAACCCTTAAGTTTGAGCAACTGGGCTGACGTTCGACACACTCGATCGTTGTGAATCCACCTTTCAGATGAGGTCTCTTCCAAGCCTCTCGGACTTCGTGCGTCCGAGCAGCGACCGTCAAAGCACTCATTTTCGCTCCAAGAGTAGGCCATTATTGACTAAATTGTAACATGACGACCTATGTGATTTCGGCAGAACTTTTCAACCCTTAAGTTTGAGCAACTGGGTTGACGTTCGACACACTCGATCGTTGTGAATCCACCTTTCAGATGAGGTCTCTTCCAAGCCTCTCGGACTTCGTGCGGCCGAGCGGAGACCATAATTGCATTCAGTTTCGCTCCAGGAGTAGGCCTTTATTGACTAGATTGTAACATGACGACCTATGTGATTTCGGCAGAACCTTTGAACCCTTAAGTTAGAGCTAGTGGGCTGACGTTCGACACACTCGATCGTTGTGAATCCACCTTTCCGATGAGGTCTCTTCCAAGCCTCTCGGACTTCGTACGTCCGAGTAGCGACCGTCAAAGCATTCAGTTTCGCTCCAGGAGTAGGCCTTTATTGACTAAATTGTAACATGACGACCTATGTGATTTCGGCAGAACTTTTCAACCCTTAAGTTTGAGCAACTGGGCTGACGTTCGACACACTCGATCGTTGTGAATCCACCTTTCAGATGAGGTCTCTTCCAAGCCTCTCGGAGGTCGTGCGGCCAAAACACAAGCGTCGAGCATTCCGTTTCGCTCCAGTAGTAGGCCTTTATTATCTAAATTGTAACATGACGACCTATGTGATTTCGTCAGAACTTTTGAACCCTTAAGTTAGAGCTAGTGGGCTGACGTTCGACACACTCGATCGTTGTGAATCCACCTTTCAGATGAGGTCTCTTCCAAGCCTCTCGGACTTTGTGCGTCCGAGCAGCGACTGTCAAAGCATTCAGTTTCGCTCCAGGAGTAGGCCTTTATTGACTAAATTGTAACATGACGACCTATGTGATTTCGGCAGAACTTTTCAACCCTTAAGTTTGAGCAACTGGGCTGACGTTCGACTCACTCGATCGTTGTGAATCCACCTTTCAGATGAGGTCTCTTCCAAGCCTCTCGGAGGTCGTGCGGCCAAAACACAAGCGTCGAAGCATTCCGTTTCGCTCCAGTAGTAGGCCTTTATTGACTAAATTGTAACATGACGACCTATGTTATTTCGGCAGAACTTTTGAACACTTACGTTTGAGCTAGTAGGCTGATATTCGACACACTCGATCGTTGTGAATCCACCTTTAAGATGATGTCTCTTCCAAGCCTCTCGGACTTCGTGCGGACGAGAGGCGACCGTCAAAGCATTCAGTTTCGCTCCAATAGTAGGACTTTATTGACTAAATTGTAACATGACGACCTATGTGATTTCGGCAGAACTTTTGAACCCTTACGTTTGAGCTAGTGGGCTGACGTTCGACACACTCGATCGTTGTGAATCCACCTTTCAGATGAGGTCTCTTCCAAGCCACTCGGACTTCGTGCGGACAAGAGGCGACCGTCAAAGCATTCAGTTTTGCTCCAGTAGTAGGACTTTATTGACTAAATTGTAACATGACGACCTATGTGATTTCGGCAGAACTTTTGAACCCTTAAGTTTGAGCTAGTGGGCTGACGTTCGACACACTCGATCGTTGTGAATCCACCTTTCAGATGAGGTCTCCTCCAAGCCTCTCGGACTTCGTGCGTCCGAGCAGCGACTGTCATAGCATTCAGTTTCGCTCCAGGAGTAGGCCTTTATTGACTAAATTGTAACATGACGACCTATGTGATTTCGGCAGAACTTTTCAACCCTTCAGTTTGAGCAACTGGGCTGACGTTCGACACACTCGTTCGTTGTGAATCCACCTTTCAGATGAGGTCTCTTCCAAGCCTCTCGGACTTCGTGCGGCCGAGAGGCGACCGTCAAAGCATTCGCTTTCGCTCCAGTTGTAGGACTTTATTGACTAAATTGTAACATGACGACTTATGTGATTTCGGCAGAACTTTTGAACCCGTAAGTTTGAGATAGTGGGCTGACGTTCGACACACTCGATCGTTGTGAATCCACCTTTCAGATGAGGTCTCTTCCAATCCTCTCGGACTTCGTGCGTCCAAGCAGCGACTGTCAAAGCATTCAGTTTCGCTCCAGGAGTAGGCCTTTATTGACTAAATTGTAACTTGACGACCTATGTGATTTCGGCAGAACTTTTCAACCCTTAAGTTTGAGCAACTGGGCTGACGTTCGACACACTCGATCGTTGTGAATCCACCTTTCAGATGAGGTCTCTTCCAAGCCTCTCGGAGGTCGTGCGGCCAAAACACAAGCGTCGAAGCATTCCGTTTTGCTTCAGTAGTAGGCCTTTATTGACTAGATTGTAACATGACGACCTATGTGATTTCGGCAGAACCTTTGAACCCTTAAGTTAGAGCTAGTGGGCTGACGTTCGACACACTCGATCGTTGTGAATCCACCTTTCCGATGAGGTCTCTTCCAAGCCTCTCGGACTTCGTACGTCCGAGTAGCGACCGTCAAAGCATTCAGTTTCGCTCCAGGAGTAGGCCTTTATTGACTAAATTGTAACATGACGACCTATGTGATTTCGGCAGAACTTTTCAACCCTTAAGTTTGAGCAACTGGGCTGACGTTCGACACACTCGATCGTTGTGAATCCACCTTTCAGATGAGGTCTCTTCCAAGCCTCTCGGACTTTGTGCGTCCGAGCAGCGACTGTCAAAGCATTCAGTTTCGCTCCAGGAGTAGGCCTTTATTGACTAAATTGTAACATGACGACCTATGTGATTTCGGCAGAACTTTTCAACCCTTAAGTTTGAGCAACTGGGCTGACGTTCGACACACTCGATCGTTGTGAATCCACCTTTCAGATGAGGTCTCTTCCAAGCCTCTCGGAGGTCGTGCGGCCAAAACACAAGCGTCGAAGCATTCCGTTTCGCTCCAGTAGTAGGCCTTTATTGACTAAATTGTAACATGACGACCTATGTTATTTCGGCAGAACTTTTGAACACTTACGTTTGAGCTAGTAGGCTGATATTCGACACACTCGATCGTTGTGAATCCACCTTTAAGATGATGTCTCTTCCAAGCCTCTCGGACTTCGTGCGGACGAGAGGCGACCGTCAAAGCATTCAGTTTCGCTCCAATAGTAGGACTTTATTGACTAAATTGTAACATGACGACCTATGTGATTTCGGCAGAACTTTTGAACCCTTACGTTTGAGCTAGTGGGCTGACGTTCGACACACTCGATCGTTGTGAATCCACCTTTCAGATGAGGTCTCTTCCAAGCCACTCGGACTTCGTGCGGACAAGAGGCGACCGTCAAAGCATTCAGTTTTGCTCCAGTAGTAGGACTTTATTGACTAAATTGTAACATGACGACCTATGTGATTTCGGCAGAACTTTTGAACCCTTAAGTTTGAGCTAGTGGGCTGACGTTCGACACACTCGATCGTTGTGAATCCACCTTTCAGATGAGGTCTCCTCCAAGCCTCTCGGACTTCGTGCGTCCGAGCAGCGACTGTCATAGCATTCAGTTTCGCTCCAGGAGTAGGCCTTTATTGACTAAATTGTAACATGACGACCTATGTGATTTCGGCAGAACTTTTCAACCCTTCAGTTTGAGCAACTGGGCTGACGTTAGACACACTCGATCGTTGTGAATCCACCTTTCAGATGAGGTCTCTTCCAAGCCTCTCGGACTTCGTGCGGCCGAGAGGCGACCGTCAAAGCATTCGCTTTCGCTCCAGTTGTAGGACTTTATTGACTAAATTGTAACATGACGACTTATGTGATTTCGGCAGAACTTTTGAACCCGTAAGTTTGAGATAGTGGGCTGACGTTCGACACACTCGATCGTTGTGAATCCACCTTTCAGATGAGGTCTCTTCCAATCCTCTCGGACTTCGTGCGTCCAAGCAGCGACTGTCAAAGCATTCAGTTTCGCTCCAGGAGTAGGCCTTTATTGACTAAATTGTAACTTGACGACCTATGTGATTTCGGCAGAACTTTTCAACCCTTAAGTTTGAGCAACTGGGCTGACGTTCGACACACTCGATCGTTGTGAATCCACCTTTCAGATGAGGTCTCTTCCAAGCCTCTCGGAGGTCGTGCGGCCAAAACACAAGCGTCGAAGCATTCCGTTTCGCTTCAGTAGTAGGCCTTTATTGACTAAATTGTAAAATGACGACCTTTGTGATTTCGGCAGAACTTTTGAACCCTTAAGTTTGAGCTAGTGGGCTGACGTTCGACACACTCGATCGTTGTGAATCCACCTTTCAGATGAGGTCTCTTCCAAGCTTCTCGGACTTCGTGCGGACGAGAGGCGACCGTCAAAGCATTCAGTTTCGCTCCAGGAGTAGGACTTTATTGACTAAATTGTAACATGACGACCTATATGATTTCGGCAGAAGTTTTGAACCCTTAAGTTTGAGCTAGTGGGCTGACGTTCGACACTCTTGATCGTTGTGAATCCACCTTTCAGATGAGGTCTCTTCCAAGCCTCTCGGAGGTCGTGCGGCCGAAACACGAGCGTCGAAGCATTCCGTTTCGCTCCAGTAGTAGGCCTTTATTGACTAAATTGTAAAATGACGACCTTTGTGATTTCGGCAGAACTTTTGAACCCATAAGTTTGAGCTAGTGGGCTGACGTTCGACACACTCGATCGTTGTGAATCCACCTTTAAGATGAGGTCTCTTTCAAGCCTCGGCAGAACTTTTGACCACTTACGTTTGAGCTAGTAGGCTGATATTCGACACACTCGATCGTTGTGAATCCACCTTTCAGATGAGGTCTCTTCCAAGCCTCTCGGACTTCGTGCGTCCGAGCAGCGACTGTCAAAGCATTCAGTTTCGCTCCAGGAGTAGGCCTTTATTGACTAAATTGAAACTTGACGACCTATGTGATTTCGGCAGAACTTGTACACCCTTAAGTTTGAGCAACTGGGCTGACGTTCGACACACTCGATCGTTGTGAATCCACCTTTCAGATGAGGTCTCTTCCAAGCCTCTCGGAGGTCGTGCGGCCAAAAAACAAGCGTCGAAGCATTCCGTTTCGCTCCAGTAGTAGGCCTTTATTGACTAAATTGTAATATGACGACCTATGTGATTTCGGCAGAACTTTTGAACACTTACGTTTGAGCTAGTAGGCTGATATTCGACACACTCGATCGTTGTGAATCCACCTTTCAGATGAGGTCTCTTCCAAGCCTCTCGGACTTCGTGCGGACGAGAGGCGACCGTCAAAGCATTCAGTTTCGCTCCAGTAGTAGGACTTTATTGACTAAATTGTAACATGACGACCTATGTGATTTCGGCAGAACTTTTGAACCCTTAAGTTTGAGCTAGTGGGCTGACGTTCGGCACACTCGATCGTTGTGAATCCACCTTTCAGAGGAGGTCTCTTCCAAGCCTCTCGGATGTCAAGCGGCCGAAACACGAGCGTCGAAGCATTCCGTTTCGCTCCAGTAGTAGGACTTTATTGACTAAATTGTAACATGACGACCTATGTGACTTCGGCAGAACTTTTGAACACTTAAGTTTGATCTAGTAGGCTGACATGCGACACACTCGATCGTTGTGAATCCACCTTTCAGATGAGGTCTCTTCCAAGCCTCTCGGACTTCGTGCATCCGAGCAGCGACTGTCAAAGCATTCAGTTTCGCTCCAGGAGTAGGCCTTTATTGACTAAATTGTAACATGACGACCTCTGTGATTTCGGCAGAACTTTTCAACCCTTAAGTTTGAGCAACTGGGCTGACGTTCGACACACTCGATCGTTGTGAATCCACCTTTCAGATGAGGTCTCTTCCAAGCCTCTCGGAGGTCGTGCGGCCAAAACACAAGCGTCGAAGCATTCCGTTTCGCTCCAGTAGTAGGCCTTTATTGACTAAATTGTAACATGATGACCTATGTGATTTCGGCAGCACTTTTGACCACTTACGTTTGAGCTAGTAGGCTGATATTCGACACACTCGATCGTTGTGAATCCACCTTTCAGATGAGGTCTCTTCCAAGCCTCTCGGACGTCGTGCGTCCGAGCAGCGACTGTCAAAGCATTCAGTTTCGCTCCAGGAGTAGGCCTTTATTGACTAAATTGTAACATGACGACCTATGTGATTTCGGCAGAACTTGTACACCCTTACGTTTGAGCAACTGGGCTGACGTTCGACACACTCGATCGTTGTGAATCCACCTTTCAGATGAGGTCTCTTCCAAGCCTCTCGGAGGTCGTGCGGCCAAAAAACAAGCGTCGAAGCATTCCGTTTCGCTCCAGTAGTAGGCCTTTATTGACTAAATTGTAATATGACGACCTATGTGATTTCGGCAGAACTTTTGAACATTTACGTTTGAGCTAGTAGGCTGATATTCGACACACTCGATCGTTGTGAATCCACCTTTCAGATGAGGTCTCTTCCAAGCCTCTCGGACTTCGTGCGGACGAAAGGCGACCGTCAAAGCATTCAGTTTCGCTCCAGTAGTAGGACTTTATTGACTAAATTGTAACATGACGACCTATGTGATTTCGGCAGAACTTTTGAACCCTTAAGTTTGAGCTAGTGGGCTGACGTTCGACACACTCGATCGTTGTGAATCCACCTTTCAGATGAGGTCTCTTCCAAGCCTCTCGGATGTCAAGCGGCCGAAACACGAGCGTCGAAGCATTCCGTTTCGCTCCAGTAGTAGGCCTTTATTGACTAAATTGTAACATGACGACCTATGTGATTTCGGCAGAACTTTTGAACACTTAAGTTTGAGCTAGTGGGCTGACATTCGACACACTCGATCGTTGTGAATCCACCTTTCAGATGAGGTCTCTTCCAAGCCTCTCGGACTTGGTGCGGCCAAGTGGCGACCTTCAAAGCATTCAGTTTCGCTCCAGAAGTAGGCCTTTATTGACTAAATTGTAACATGACGACCAATGTGATTTCGGCAGAAGTTTTGAACCCTTAAGTTTGAGCTAGTGGGCTGACGTTCGACACTCTTGATCGTTGTGAATCCACCTTTTCAGATGAGGTCTCTTCCAAGCCTCTCGGAGGTCGTGCGGCCGAAACACGAGCGACGAAGCATTACGTTTCGCTCCAGTAGTAGGCCTTTATTGACTAAATTGTAAAATGACGACCTTTGTGATTTCGGCAGAACTTTTGAACCCTTAAGTTTGAGCTAGTGGGCTGACGTTCGACACACTCGATCGTTGTGAATCCACCTTTCAGATGAGGTCTCTTCCAAGCCTCTCGGACTTCGTGCGTCCGAGCAGCGAACGTCAAAGCATTCAGTTTCGCTCCAGGAGTAGGCCATTATTGACTAAATTGTAACATGACGACCTATGTGATTTTGGCAGAACTTTTCAACCCCTAAGTTTGAGCAACTGGGTTGACGTTCGACACACTCTATCGTTGTGAATCCACCTTTCAGATGAGGTCTCTTCCAAGCCTCTCGGAGGTCGTGCGGCCAAAACACAAGTGTCGAAGCATTCCGTTTCGCTCCAGTTGTAGGCCTTTATTGACTAAATTGTAACATGACGACCTATGTGATTTCGTCAGAACTTTTGAACCCTTAAGTTAGAGCTAGTGGGCTGATGTTCGACACACTCGATCGTTGTGAATCCACCTTTCCGATAAGGTCTCTTCCAAGCCTCTCGGACTTCGTGCGGCCGAGAGGCGACCGTCAAAGCATTCGCTTTCGCTCCAGTAGTAGGACTTTATTGACTAAATTGTAACATGACGACCTATGTGATTTCGGCAGAACTTTTGAACACTTACGTTTGAGCTAGTAGGCTGACATTCGACACACTCGATCGTTGTGAATCCACCTTTCAGATGAGGTCTCTTCCAAGCCTCTCGGAGGTCATGCGGCCAAAACACAAGCGTCGAAGCATTCCGTTTCGCTCCAGTAGTAGGCCTTTATTGACTAAATTGTAACATGACGACCTATGTGATTTCGGCAGAACTTTTGAACACTTACGTTTGAGCTAGTAGGCTGACATTCGACACACTCGATCGTTGTGAATCCACCTTTAAGATGAGGTCTCTTCCAAGCCTCTCGGACTTCGTGCGGACGAGAGGCGACCGTCAAAGCATTCAGTTTCGCTCCAGGAGTAGGCCATTATTGACTAAATTGTAACATGACGACCTATGTGATTTTGGCAGAACTTTTCAACCCCTAAGTTTGAGCAACTGGGTTGACGTTCGACACACTCGATCGTTGTGAATCCACCTTTCAGATGAGGTCTCTTCCAAGCCTCTCGGAGGTCGTGCGGCCGAAACACAAGCGTCGAAGCATTCCGTTTCGCTCCAGTAGTAGGCCTTTATTATCTAAATTGTAACATGACGACCTATGTGATTTCGTCAGAACTTTTGAACCCTTAAGTTAGAGCTAGTGGGCTGATGTTCGACACACTCGATCGTTGTGAATCCACCTTTCCGATAAGGTCTCTTCCAAGCCTTCGGACTTCGTGCGGCCGAGAGGCGACCGTCAAAGCATTCGCTTTCGCTCCAGTAGTAGGACTTTATTGACTAAATTGTAACATGACGACCTATGTGATTTCGGCAGAACTTTTGAACACTTACGTTTGAGCTAGTAGGCTGACATTCGACACACTCGATCGTTGTGAATCCACCTTTCAGATGAGGTCTCTTCCAAGCCTCTCGGAGGTCATGCGGCCAAAACACAAGCGTCGAAGCATTCCGTTTCGCTCCAGTAGTAGGCCTTTATTGACTAAATTGTAACATGACGACCTATGTGATTTTGGCAGAACTTTTGAACACTTACGTTTGAGCTAGTAGGCTGACATTCGACACACTCGATCGTTGTGAATCCACCTTTAAGATGAGGTCTCTTCCAAGCCTCTCGGACTTCGTGCGGACGAGAGGCGACCGTCAAAGCATTCAGTTTCGCTCCAGTAGTAGGACTTTATTGACTAAATTGTAACATGACGACCTATGTGATTTCGGCAGAACTTTTCAAACCTTAAGTTTGAGCAACTGGGCTGACGTTCGACACACTCTATCGTTGTGAATCCACCTTTAAGATGAGGTCTCTTCCAAGCCTCTCGGAGGTCGTGCGGCCAAAACACAAGCGTCGAAGCATTCCGTTTCGCTCCAGTAGTAGGCCTTTATTGACTAAATTGTAACATGACGACCTATGTGATTTCGGCAGAACTTTTGAACACTTACGTTTGAGCTAGTGGGCTGACGTTCGACACACTCGATCGTTGTGAATCCACCTTTCAGATGAGGTCTCTTCCAAGCTTCTAGGACTTCGTGCGGACGAGAGGCGACCGTCAAAGCATTCAGTTTCGCTCCAGGAGTAGGCCTTTATTGACTAAACTGTAACATGACGACCTATGTGATTTCGGCAGAACCTTTCAAACCTTAAGTTTGAGCAACTGGGCTGACGTTCGACACACTCGATCGTTGTGAATCCACCTTTCAGATGAGGTCTCTTTCAAGCCTCTCGGATGTCATGCGGCCGAAACACGAGCGTCGAAGCATTCCGTTTCTCTCCAGTAGTAGGCCTTTATTGACTAAATTGTAACATGACGACCTATGTGACTTCGGCAGAACGTTTGAACACTTAAGTTTGAGCTAGTAGGCTGACATGCGACACACTCGATCGTTGTGAATCCACCTTTCAGATGAGGTCTCTTCCAAGCCTCTCGGACTTCGTGCGTCCGAGCAGCGACTGTCAAAGCATTCAGTTTCGCTCTAGGAGTAGGCCTTTATTGACTAAATTGTAACATGACGACCTCTGTGATTTCGGCAGAACTTTTCAACCCTTAAGTTTGAGCAACTGGGCTGACGTTCGACACACTCGATCGTTGTGAATCCACCTTTCAGATGAGGTCTCTTCCAAGCCTCTCGGAGGTCGTGCGGCCAAAACACAAGCGTCGAAGCATTCCGTTTCGCTTCAGTAGTAGGCCTTTATTGACTAAATTGTAAAATGACGACCTATGTGATTTCGGCAGAACTTTTGAACACTTACGTTTGAGCTATTAGGCTGACATTCGACACACTCGATCGTTGTGAATCCACCTTTCAGATGACGTCTCTTCCAAGCCTCTCGGACTTCGTGCGGACGAGAGGCGACCGTCAAAGCATTCAGTTTCGCTCTAGTAGTAAGACTTTATTGACTAAATTATAACATGACGACCTATGTGATTTCGGCAGAACTTTTGAACCCTTAAGTTTGAGCTAGTGGGCTGACGTTCGACACACTCGATCGTTGTGAATCCACCATTCAGATGAGGTCTTTTCCAAGCCTCTCGGATGTCATGCGGCCGAAACACGAGCGTCGAAGCATTCCGTTTCGCTCCAGTAGTAGGACTTTATTGGCTAAATTGTAACATGACGACCTATGTGACTTCGGCAGAACTTTTGAACCCTTTAGTTTGAGCTAGTGGGCTGACGTTCGACACACTCGATCGTTGTGAATCCACCTTTCAGATGATGTCTCTCCCAAGCCTCTCGGACTTCGTGCGTCTGAGCAGCGACTGTCAAAGCATTCAGTTTCGCTCCAGGAGTAGGCCTTTATTGACTAAATTGTAACAAGACGACCTATGTGATTTCGGCAGAACTTTTCAACCCTTAAGTTTGAGCAACTGGGCTGACGTTCGACACACTCGATCGTTGTTAATCCACCTTTCAGATGAGGTCTCTTCCAAGCATTTCGGAGTTCGTGCGGCCGAAACACAAGCGTCGAAGCATTCCGTTTCGCTCCAGTAGTAGGCCTTTATTGACTAAATTGTAACATGACGACCTATGTGATTTCGGCAGAACTTTTGAACCCTTAAGTTAGAGCTAGTGGGGATGACGTTCGACACAATCGATCGTTGTGAATCCACCTTTCCGATAAGGTCTCTTCCAAGCCTCTCGGACTTCGTGCAGCCGAGAGGCGACCGTCAAAGCATTCGCTTTCGCTCCAGTAGTAGGACTTTATTGACTAAATTGTAACATGACGACCTATGTGATTTCGGCAGAACTTTTGAACACTTACGTATGAGCTAGTAGGCTGACATTCGACACACTCGATCGTTGTGAATCCACCTTTCAGATGAGGTCTCTTCCAAGCCTCTCGGACTTCGTGCGGACGAGAGGCGACCGTCAAAGCATTCAGTTTCGCTCCAGTAGTAGGACTTTATTGACTAAATTGTAACATGACGACCTATGTGATTTCGGCAGAAGTTTTGAACCCTTAAGTTTGAGCTAGTGGGCTGACGTTCGACACTCTTGATCGTTGTGAATCCACCTTTCAGATGAGGTCTCTTCCAAGCCTCTCGGAGGTCGTGCGGCCGAAACACGAGCGTCGAAGCATTCCGTTTCGCTCCAGTAGTAGGCCTTTATTGACTAAATTGTAAAATGACGACCTTTGTGATTTCGGCAGAACTTTTGAACCCTTAAGTTTGAGCTAGTGAGCTGACGTTCGACACACTCGATCGTTGTGAATCCACCTTTCAGATGAGGTCTCTTCCAAGCCTCTCGGACTTCGTGCGTCCGAGCAGCGACTGTCAAAGCATTCAGTTTCGCTCCAGGAGTAGGCCTTTATTGACTAAATTGTAACATGACGACCTATGTGATTTCGGCAGAACTTTTCAACCTTTAAGTTTGAGCAACTGGGCTGACGTTCGACACACTCGATCGTTGTGAATCCACCTTTCAGATGAGGTCTCTTCCAAGCCTCTCGGAGGTCGTGCGGCCAAAACACAAGCGTCGAAGCATTCCGTTTCGCTCCAGTAGTAGGCCTTTATTGACTAAATTGTAACATGACGACCTATGTGATTTCGGCAGAACCTTTGAACACTTACGTTTGAGCTAGTGGGCTGACGTTCGACACTCTTGATCGTTGTGAATCCACCTTTTCAGATGAGGTCTCTTCCAAGCCTCTCGGAGGTCGTGCGGCCAAAACACAAGCGTCCAAGCATTCCATTTCGCTCCAGTAGTAGGCCTTTATTGACTAAATTGTAACATGACGACCTATGTGATTTCGGCAGAACTTTTGAACCCTTTAGTTTGAGCTAGTGGGCTGACGTTCGACACACTCGATCGTTGTGAATCCACCTTTCAGATGATGTCTCTCCCAAGCCTCTCGGACTTCGTGCGTCCGAGCAGCGACCGTCAAAGCATTCAGTTTCGCTCCAGGAGTAGGCCTTTATTGACTAAATTGTAACATGACGACCTATGTGATTTCGGCAGAACTTTTCAACCCTTAAGTTTGAGCAACTGGGTTGACGTTCGACACACTCGATCGTGGTGAATCCACCTTTCAGATGAGGTCTCTTCCAAGCCTCTCGGAGGTCGTGCGGCCGAAATACAAGCGTCGAAGCATTCCGTTTCGCTCCAGTAGTAGGCCTTTATTGACTAAATTGTAACATGACGACCTATGTGATTTCGTCAGAACTTTTGAACCCTTAAGTTAGAGCTAGTGGGCTGATGTTCGACACAGTCGATCGTTGTGAATCTACCTTTCCGATAAGGTCTCTTCCAAGCCTCTCGGACTTCGTGCGGCCGAGAGGCGACCGTCAAAGCATTCGCTTTCGCTCCAGTAGTAGGACTTTATTGACTAAATTGTAACATGACGACCTATGTGATTTCGGCAGAACTTTTGAACACTTACGTTTGAGCTAGTAGGCTGACATTCGACACACTCGATCGTTGTGAATCCACCTTTCAGATGAGGTCTCTTCCAAGCCTCTCGGACTTCGTGCGGACAAGAGGCGACCGTCAAAGCATTCAGTTTAGTTCCAGTAGTAGGACTTTATTGACTAAATTGTAACATGACGACCTATGTGATTTCGGCAGAAGTTTTGAACCCTTAAGTTTGAGCTAGTGGGCTGACGTTCGACACTCTTGATCGTTGTGAATCCACCTTTCAGATGAGGTCTCTTCCAAGCCTCTCGGAGGTCGTGCGGTAGAAACACGAGCGTCGAAGCATTCCGTTTCGCTCCAGTAGTAGGCCTTTATTGACTAAATTGTAAAATGACTACCTTTGTGATTTCGGCAGAACTGTTGAACCCTTAAGTTTGAGCTAGTGGGCTGACGTTCGACACACTCGATCGTTGTGAATCCACCTTTCAGATGAGGTCTCTTCCAAGCCTCTCGGACTTCGTGCGTCCGAGCAGCGACTGTCAAAGCATTCAGTTTCGCTCCAGGAGTAGGCCTTTATTGACTAAATTTTAACATGACGACCTATGTGATTTCGGCAGAACTTTTCAACCTTTAAGTTTGAGCAACTGGGCTGACGTTCGACACACTCGATCGTTGTGAATCCACCTTTCAGATGAGGTCTCTTCCAAGCCTCTCGGAGGTCGTGCGGCCAAAACACGAGCGTCGAAGCATTCCGTTTCGCTCCAGTAGTAGGCCTTTATTGGCTAAATTGTAACATGACGACCTATGTGACTTCGGCAGACCTTTTGAACACTTAAGTTTGAGCAAGTAGGCTGACATTCGACACACTCGATCGTTGTGAATCCACCTTTCAGATGAGGTCTCTTCCAAGCCTCTCGGACTTCGTGCGGCCGAGCGGCGACCTTCAAAGCATTCAGTTTCGCTCCAGTAGTAGGCCTTTATTGACTAAATTGTAACATGACGACCTATGTGATTTCGGCAGAACTTTTCAAACCTTAAGTTTGAGCAACTGGGCTTACGTTCGACACACTCTATCGTTGTGAATCCACCTTTCAGATGAGGTCTCTTCCAAGCCTCTCGGAGGTCGTGCGGCCAAAACACAAGTGTCGAAGCATTCCGTTTCGCTCCAGTTGTAGGCCTTTATTGACTAAATTGTAACATGACGACCTATGTGATTTCGGCAGAACTTTTGAACACTTACGTTTGAGCTATTAGGCTGACATTCGACACACTCGATCGTTGTGAATCCACCTTTCAGATGACGTCTCTTCCAAGCCTCTCGGACTTCGTGCGGACGAGAGGTGACCGTCAAAGCATTCAGTTTCGCTCTAGTAGTAAGACTTTATTGACTAAATTGTAACATGACGACCTATGTGATTTCGGCAGAACTTTTGAACCCTTAAGTTTGAGCAACTGGGCTGACGTTCGACACTCTTGATCGTTGTGAATCCACCTTTCAGATGAGGTCTCTTCCAAGCCTCTCGGAGGTCGTGCGGCCGAAACACGAGCGTCGAAGCATTCCGTTTCGCTCCAGTAGTAGGCCTTTATTGACTAAATTGTAAAATGACGACCTTTGTGATTTCGGCAGAACTTTTGAACCCTTAAGTTAGAGCTAGTGGGGATGACGTTCGACACACTCGATCGTTGTGAATCCACCTTTCAGATGAGGTCTCTTCCAAGCCTCTCGGACTTCGTGCGGACGAGAGGCGACCGTCAAAGCATTCAGTTTCGCTCCAGTAGTAGGCCTTTATTGACTAAATTGTAACATGACGACCTATGTGATTTCGGCAGAACTTTTGAACCCTTTAGTTTGAGCTAGTGGGCTGACGTTCGACACACTCGATCGTTGTGAATCCACCTTTCAGATGATGTCTCTCCCAAGCCTCTCGGACTTCGTGCGTCCGAGCAGCGACTGTCAAAGCATTCAGTTTCGCTCCAGGAGTAGGCCTTTATTGACTAAATTGTAACATGACGACCTATGTGATTTCGGCAGAACTTTTCAACCCTTAAGTTTGAGCAATTGGGCTTACGTTCGACACACTCGATCGTTGTGAATCCACCTTTCAGATGAGGTCTCTTCCAAGCATCTCGGAGGTCGTGCGGCCGAAACACAAGCGTCGAAGCATTCCGTTTCGCTCCAGTAGTAGGCCTTTATTGACTAAATTGTAACATGACGACCTATGTGATTTCGGCAGAACTTTTGAACCCTTAAGTTAGAGCTAGTGGGGATGACGTTCGACACACTCGATCGTTGTGAATCCACCTTTCCGATAAGGTCTCTTCCAAGCCTCTCGGACTTCGTGCGGACGAGCGGCGACCTTCAAAGCATTCAGTTTCGCTCCATTAGTAGGCCTTTATTGACTAAATTGTAACATGACGACCTATGTGATTTCGGCAGAACTTTTCAAACCTTAAGTTTGAGCAACTGGGCTGACGTTCGACACACTCTATCGTTGTGAATCCACCTTTCAGATGAGGTCTCTTCCAAGCCTCTCGGAGGTCGTGCGGCCAAAACACAAGTGTCGAAGCATTCCGTTTCGCTCCAGTAGTAGGCCTTTATTGACTAAATTGTAACATGACGACCTATGTGATTTCGGCAGAACTTTTGAACACTTACGTTTGAGCTATTAGGCTGACATTCGACACACTCGATCGTTGTGAATCCACCTTTCAGATGACGTCTCTTCCAAGACTCTCGGACTTCGTGCGGACGAGAGGTGACCGTCAAAGCATTCAGTTTCGCTCTAGTAGTAAGACTTTATTGACTAAATTGTAACATGACGACCTATGTGATTTCGGCAGAACTTTTCAACCCTTAAGTTTGAGCAACTGGGCTGACGTTCGACACACTCGATCGTTGTGAATCCACCTTTCAGATGAGGTCTCTTCCAAGCCTCTCGGAGGTCGTGCGGCCGAAACACGAGCGTCGAAGCATTCCGTTTCGCTCCAGTAGTAGGCCTTTATTGACTAAATTGTAAAATGACGACCTTTGTGATTTCGGCAGAACTTTTGAACCCTTAAGTTAGAGCTAGTGGGGATGACGTTCGACACACTCGATCGTTGTGAATCCACCTTTAAGATGAGGTCTCTTCCAAGCCTCTCGGACTTCGTGCGGACGAGAGGCGACCGTCAAAGCATTCAGTTTCGCTCCAGGAGAAGGCCTTTATTGACTAAATTGTAACATGACGACCTATGTGATTTCGGCAGAACTTTTCAACCCTTAGGTTTGAGCAACTGGGCTGACGTTCGACACACTCGATCGTTCTGAATCCACCTTTCAGATGAGGTCTCTTCCAAGCCTCTCGGAGGTCGTGCGGCCGAAACACGAGCGTCGAAGCATTCCGTTTCGCTCCAGTAGTGGGCCTTTATTGACTAAATTGTAAAATGACGACCTTTGTGATTTCGGCAGAACTTTTGAACCCTTAAGTTAGAGCTAGTGGGGATGACGTTCGACACACTCGATCGTTGTGAATCCACCTTTCAGATGAGGTCTCTTCCAAGCCTCTCGGACTTCGTGCGGACGAGAGGCGACCGTCAAAGCATTCAGTTTCGCTCCAGTAGTAGGCCTTTATTGACTAAATTGTAACATGACGACCTATGTGATTTCGGCAGAACTTTTGAACCCTTTAGTTTGAGCTAGTGGGCTGACGTTCGACACACTCGATCGTTGTGAATCCACCTTTCAGATGATGTCTCTCCCAAGCCTCTCGGACTTCGTGCGTCCGAGCAGCGACTGTCAAAGCATTCAGTTTCGCTCCAGGAGTAGGCCTTTATTGACTAAATTGTAACATGACGACCTATGTGATTTCGGCAGAACTTTTCAACCCTTAAGTTTGAGCAATTGGGCTTACGTTCGACACACTCGATCGTTGTGAATCCACCTTTCAGATGAGGTCTCTTCCAAGCATCTCGGAGGTCGTGCGGCCGAAACACAAGCGTCGAAGCATTCCGTTTCGCTCCAGTAGTAGGCCTTTATTGACTAAATTGTAACATGACGACCTATGTGATTTCGGCAGAACTTTTGAACCCTTAAGTTAGAGCTAGTGGGGATGACGTTCGACACACTCGATCGTTGTGAATCCACCTTTCCGATAAGGTCTCTTCCAAGCCTCTCGGACTTCGTGCGGACGAGAGGCGACCGTCAAAGCATTCAGTTTCGCTCCAGTAGTAGGACTTTATTGACTAAATTGTAACATGACGACCTATGTGATTTCGGCAGAAGTTTTGAACCCTTAAGTTTGAGCTAGTGGGCTAACGTTCGACACTCTTGATCGTTGTGAATCCACCTTTCAGATGAGGTCTCTTCCAAGCCCCTCGGAGGTCGTGCGGCCGAAACACGAGCGTCGAAGCATTCCGTTTCGCTCCAGTAGTAGGCCTTTATTGACTAAATTGTAAAATGACGACCTTTGTGATTTCGGCAGAACTTTTGAACCCTTAAGTTTGAGCTAGTGGGCTGACGTTCGACACTCTTGATCGTTGTGAATCCACCTTTCAGATGAGGTCTCTTCCAAGCGTCTCGGAGGTCGTGCGGCCGAAACACGTGCGTCGAAGCATTCCGTTTCGCTCCAGTAGTAGGCCTTCATTGACTGAATTGTAAAATGACGACCTTTGTGATTTCGGCAGAACTTTTGAACCCTTAAGTTTGAGCTAGTGAGCTGACGTTCGAGACACTCGATCGTTGTGAATCCACCTTTCAGATGAGGTCTCTTCCAAGCCTCTCGGACTTCGTGCGTCCGAGCAGCGACTGTCAAAGCATTCAGTTTCGCTCCAGGAGTAGGCCTTTATTGACTAAATTGTAACATGACGACCTGTGATTTCGGCAGAACTTTTCAACATTTAAGTTTGAGCAACTGGGCTGACGTTCGACACACTCGATCGGTGTGAATCCACCTTTCAGATGAGGTCTCTTCCAAGCCTCTCGGAGGTCGTGCGGCCGAAACACGAGCGTCGAAGCATTCCGTTTCGCTCCAGTAGTAGGCCTTTATTGACTAAATTGTAAAATGACGACCTTTGTGATTTCGGCAGAACTTTTGAACCCTTAAGTTTAAGCTAGTGGGCTGACGTTCGACACTCTTGATCGTTGTGAATCCACCTTTCAGATGAGGTCTCTTCCAAGCGTCTCGGAGGTCGTGTGGCCGAAACACGAGCGTCGAAGCATTCCGTTTCGCTCCAGTAGTAGGCCTTTATTGACTAAATTGTAACATGACGACCTATGTGATTTCGGCAGAACTTTTGAACCCTTAAGTTAGAGCTAGTGGGGATGACGTTCGACACACTCGATCGTTGTGAATCCACCTTTCCGATAAGGTCTCTTCCAAGCCTCTCGGACTTCGTGCGGACGAGAGGCGACCGTCAAAGCATTCAGTTTCGCTCCAGTAGTAGGACTTTATTGACTAAATTGTAACATGACGACCTATGTGATTTCGGCAGAACTTTTGAACACTTACGTTTGAGCTAGTAGGCTGACATTCGACACACTCGATCGTTGTGAATCCACCTTTCAGATGAGGTCTCTTCCAAGCCTCTCGGACTTGGTGCGGCCGAGCGGCGACCTTCAAAGCATTCAGTTTCGCTCCAGAAGTAGGCCTTTATTGACTAAATTGTAACATGACGACCAATGTGATTTCGGCAGAAGTTTTGAACCCTTAAGTTTGAGCTAGTGGCCTGATGTTCGACACTCTTGATCGTTGTGAATCCACCTTTCAGATGAGGTCTCTTCCAAGCCTCTCGGAGGTCGTGCGGCCGAAACACGAGCGACGAAGCATTCCGTTTCGCTCCAGTAGTAGGCCTTTATTGACTAAATTGTAAAATGACGACCTTTGTGATTTCGGCAGAACTTTTGAACCCTTAAGTTTGAGCTAGTGGGCTGACGTTCGAGACTCTTGATCGTTGTGAATCCACCTTTCAGATGAGGTCTCTTCCAAGCGTCTCGGAGGTCGTGCGGCCGAAACACGAGCGTCGAAGCATTCCGTTTCGCTCCACTAGTAGGCCTTTATTGACTAAATTGTAAAATGACGACCTTTGTGATTTCGGCAGAACTTTTGAACCCTTAAGTTAGAGCTAGTGGGCTGACGTTCGACACACTCGATCGTTGTGAATCCACCTTTCAGATGAGGTCTCTTTCAAGCCTCTCGGACTTCGTGCGTCCGAGCAGCGACTGTCAAAGCATTCAGTTTCGCTCCAGGAGTAGGCCATTATTGACTAAATTGTAACATGACGACCTATGTGATTTCGGCAGAACTTTTCAACCCTTAAGTTTGAGCAACTGGGTTGACGTTCGACACACTCGATCGTTGTGAATCCACCTTTCAGATGAGGTCTCTTCCAAGCCTCTCGGAGGTCGTGCGGCCGAAACACAAGCGTCGAAGCATTCCGTTTCGCTCCAGTTTCGCTTCGTGCGGCCGAGCGGCGACCGTAATTGCATTCAGTTTCGCTCCAGGAGTAGGCCTTTATTGACTAAATTGTAACATGACGACCTATGTGATTTCGGCAGAACCTTTGAACCCTTAAGTTTGAGCTAGTGGGCTGACGTTCGACACACTCGATCGTTGTGAATCCACCATTCAGATGAGGTCTTTTCCAAGCCTCCCGGATGTCATGCGGCCGAAACACGAGCGTCGAAGCATTCCGTTTCGCTCCAGTAGTAGGACTTTATTGGCTAAATTGTAACATGACGACCTATGTGACTTCGGCAGAACTTTTGAACACTTAAGTTTGAGCTAGTGGGCTGACGTTCGATACTCTTGATCGTTGTGAATCCACCTTTTCAGATGAGGTCTCTTCCAAGCCTCTCGGAGGTCGTGCGGCCAAAACACAAGCGTCCAAGCATTCCGTTTCGCTCCAGTAGTAGGCCTTTATTGACTAAATTGTAACATGACGACCTATGTGATTTCGGCAGAACTTTTGAACACTTTAGTTTGAGCTAGTGGGCTGACGTTCGACACACTCGATCGTTGTGAATCCACCTTTCAGATGATGTCTCTCCCAAGCCTCTCGGACTTCGTGCGTCCGAGCAGCGACTGTCAAAGCATTCAGTTTCGCTCCAGGAGTAGGCCTTTATTGACTAAATTGTAACATGACGACCTATGTGATTTCGGCAGAACTTTTCAACACTTACGTTTGAGCTAGTAGGCTGACATTCGACACACTCGATCGTTGTGAATCCACCTTTCAGATGAGGTCTTTTCCAAGCCTCTCGGACTTCGTGCGGACGAGAGGCGACCGTCAAAGCATTCAGTTTCGCTCCAGTAGTAGGACTTTATTGACTAAATTGTAACATGACGACCAATGAAATTTCGGCAGAACTTTTGAACCCTTAAGTTTGAGCTAGTGGGCTGACGTTCGACACACTCGATCGTTGTGAATCCACCATTCAGATGAGGTCTCTTCCAAGCCTCTCGGATGTCATGCGGCCGAAACACGAGCGTCGAAGCATTCCGTTTCGCTCCAGTAGTAGGCCTTTATTGGCTAAATTGTAACATGACGACCTATGTGACTTCGGCAGAACTTTTGAACACTTAAGTTTGAGCAAGTAGGCTGACATTCGACACACTCGATCGTTGTGAATCCACCTTTCAGGGGAGGTCTCTTCCAAGCCTCTCGGACTTCGTGCGGCTGAGCGGCGACCTTCAAAGCATTCAGTTTCGCTCCAGTAGTAGGCCTTTATTGACTAAATTGTAACATGACGACCTATGTGATTTCGGCAGAACTTTTCAAACCTTAAGTTTGAGCAACTGGGCTGACGTTCGACACACTCTATCGTTGTGAATCCACCTTTCAGATGAGGTCTCTTCCAAGCCTCTCGGAGGTCGTGCGGCCAAAACACAAGCTTCGAAGCATTCCGTTTCGCTCCAGTAGTAGGCCTTTATTGACTAAATTGTAACATGACGACCTATGTGATTTCGGCAGAACTTTTGAAGACTTACGTTTGAGCTATTAGGCTGACATTCGACACACTCGATCGTTGTGAATCCACCTTTCAGATGAGGTCTCTTCCAAGCCTCTCGGACTTCGTGCGGACGAGAGGCGACCGTCAAAGCATTCAGTTTCGCTCCAGTAGTAAGACTTTATTGACTAAATTGTAACATGACGACCTATGTGATTTCGGCAGAACTTTTGAACCCTTAAGTTTGAGCTAGTGGGCTGACGTTCGACACACTCGATCGTTGTGAATCCACCATTCAGATGAGGTCTTTTCCAAGCCTCTCGGAGGTCGTGCGGCCAAAACACAAGCGTCCAAGCATTCCGTTTCGCTCCAGTAGTAGGCCTTTTTTGACTAAATTGTAACATGACGACCTATGTGATTTCGGCAGAACTTTTGAACCCTTTAGTTTGAGCTAGTGGGCTGACGTTCGACACACTCGATCGTTGTGAATCCACCTTTCAGATGATGTCTCTCCCAAGCCTCTCGGACTTCGTGAGTCCGAGCAGCGACTGTCAAAGCATTCAGTTTCGCTCCAGGAGTAGGCCTTTATTGACTAAATTGTAACATGACGACCTATGTGATTTCGGCAGAACTTTTGAACCCTTAAGTTAGAGCTAGTGGGGATGACGTTCGACACATTCGATCGTTGTGAATCCACCTTTCCGATAAGGTCTCTTCCAAGCCTCTCGGAGGTCGTGCGGCCGAAACACAAGCGTCGAAGCATTCCGTTTCGCTCCAGTAGTAGGCCTTTATTATCTAAATTGTAACATGACGACCTATGTGATTTCGTCAGAACTTTTGAACCCTTAAGTTAGAGCTAGTGGGCTGATGTTCGACACACTCGATCGTTGTGAATCCACCTTTCCGATAACGTCTCTTCCAAGCCTCTCGGACTTCGTGCGGCCGAGAGGCGACCGTCAAAGCATTCGCTTTCGCTCCAGTAGTAGGACTTTATTGACTAAATTGTAACATGACGACCTATGTGATTTCGGCAGAACTTTTGAACACTTACGTTTGAGCTAGTAGGCTGACATTCGACACACTCGATCGTTGTGAATCCACCTTTCAGATGAGGTCTCTTCCAAGCCTTCCGGACTTCGTGCGGACAAGAGGCGACCGTCAAAGCATTCGGTTTTGCTCCAGTAGTAGGACTTTATTGACTAAATTGTAACATGACGACCTATGTGATTTCGGCAGAACTTTTGAACCCTCAAGTTTGAGCTAGTAGGCTGACATTCGACACACTCGATCGTTGTGAATCCTCCTTTCAGATGAGGTCTCTTGCAAGCCTCTCGGACTTCGTGCGGCCGAGCGGCGACCGTAATTGCATTCAGTTTCGCTCCAGGAGTAGGCCTTTATTAACTAAATTGTAACATGACGACCTATGTGATTTCGGCAGAACTTTTGAACCCTTAAGTTTGAGCTAGTGGGCTGACGTTCGACACACTCGATCGTTGTGAATCCACCATTCAGATGAGGTCTTTTCCAAGCCTCTCGGATGTCATGCGGCCGAAACACGAGCGTCGAAGCATTCCGTTTCGCTCCAGTAGTAGGCCTTTATTGACTAAATTGTAACATGACGACCTATGTGATTTCGGCAGAACTTTTGAACCCTTTAGTTTGAGCTAGTGGGCTGACGTTCGACACACTCGATCGTTGTGAATCCACCTTTCAGATGATGTCTCTCCCAAGCCTCTCGGACTTCGTGCGTCCGAGCAGCGACCGTCAAAGCATTCAGTTTCGCTCCAGGAGTAGGCCTTTATTGACTAAATTGTAACATGACGACCTATGTGATTTCGGCAGAACTTTTCAACCCTTAAGTTTGAGCAACTGGGCTGACGTTCGACACACTCGATCGTTGTGAATCCACCTTTCAGATGAGGTCTCTTCCAAGCATCTCGGAGGTCGTGCGGCCGAAACACAAGCGTCGAAGCATTCCGTTTCGCTCCAGTAGTAGGCCTTTATTGACTAAATTGTAACATGACGACCTATGTGATTTCGGCAGAACTTTTCAAACCTTAAGTATGAGCAACTGGGCTGACGTTCGACACACTCTATCGTTGTGAATCCACCTTTCAGATGAGGTCTCTTCCAAGCCTCTCGGAGGTCGTGCGGCCAAAACACAAGCGTCGAAGCATTCCGTTTCGCTCCAGTAGTAGGCCTTTATTGACTAAATTGTAACATGACGACCTATGTGATTTCGGCAGGACCTTTGAACCCTTAAGTTAGAGCTAGTGGGCTGACGTTCGACACACTCGATCGTTATGAATCCACCTTTCCGATGAGGTCTCTTCCAAGCCTCTCGGACTTCGTACGTCCGAGCAGCGACCGTCAAAGCATTCAGTTTCGCTCCAGGAGTAGGCCTTTATTGACTAAATTGTAACATGACGACCTATGTGATTTCGGCAGAACTTTTCAAACCTTAAGTTTGAGCAACTGGGCTGACGTTCGACACACTCTATCGTTGTGAATCCACCTTTCAGATGATGTCTCTTCCAAGCCTCTCGGAGGTCGTGCGGCCAAAACACAAGCGTCGAAGCATTCCGTTTCGCTCCAGTAGTAGGCCTTTATTGACTAAATTGTAACATGACGACCTATGTGATTTCGGCAGAACTTTTCAACACTTACGTTTGAGCTAGTAGGCTGACATTCGACACACTCGATCGTTGTGAATCCACCTTTCAGATGAGGTCTTTTCCAAGCCTCTCGGACTTCGTGCGGACGAGAGGCGACCGTCAAAGCATTCAGTTTCGCTCCAGTAGTAGGACTTTATTGACTAAATTGTAACATGACGACCAATGTGATTTCGGCAGAACTTTTGAACCCTTAAGTTTGAGCTAGTGGGCTGACGTTCGACACACTCGATCGTTGTGAATCCACCATTCAGATGAGGTCTCTTCCAAGCCTCTCGGATGTCATGCGGCCGAAACACGAGCGTCGAAGCATTCCGTTTCGCTCCAGTAGTAGGCCTTTATTGGCTAAATTGTAACATGACGACCTATGTGACTTCGGCAGAACTTTTGAACACTTAAGTTTGAGCAAGTAGGCTGACATTCGACACACTCGATCGTTGTGAATCCACCTTTCAGATGAGGTCTCTTCCAAGCCTCTCGGACTTCGTGCGGCCGAGCGGCGACCTTCAAAGCATTCAGTTTCGCTCCAGTAGTAGGCCTTTATTGACTAAATTGTAACATGACGACCTATGTGATTTCGGCAGAACTTTTCAAACCTTAAGTTTGAGCAACTGGGCTGACGTTCGACACACTCTATCGTTGTGAATCCACCTTTCAGATGAGGTCTCTTCCAAGCCTCTCGGAGGTCGTGCGGCCAAAACACAAGCGTCCAAGCATTCCGTTTCGCTCCAGTAGTAGGCCTTTATTGACTAAATTGTAACATGACGACCTATGTGATTTCGGCAGAACTTTTGAACCCTTTAGTTTGAGCTAGTGGGCTGACGTTCGACACACTCGATCGTTGTGAATCCACCTTTCAGATGATGTCTCTCCCAAGCCTCTCGGACTTCGTGCGTCCGAGCAGCGACTGTCAAAGCATTCAGTTTCGCTCCAGGAGTAGGCCTTTATTGACTAAATTGTAATATGACGACCTATGTGATTTCGGCAGAACTTTTCAACCCTTAAGTTTGAGCAACTGGGCTGACGTTCGACACACTCGATCGTTGTGAATCCACCTTTCAGATGAGGTCTCTTCCAAGCATCTCGGAGGTCGTGCGGCCAAGAGGCGACCGTCAAAGCATTCGCTTTCGCTCCAGTAGTAGGACTTTATTGACTAAATTGTAACATGACGACCTATGTGATTTCGGCAGAACTTTTCAACCCTTAAGTTTGAGCAACTGGGCTGACGTTCGACACACTCGATCGTTGTGAATCCACCATTCAGATGAGGTCTTTTCCAAGCCTCTCGGATGTCATGCGGCCGAAACACGAGCGTCGAAGCATTCCGTTTCGCTCCAGTAGTAGGCCTTTATTGACTAAATTGTAACATGACGACCTTTGTGATTTCGGCAGAACTTTTGAACCCTTAAGTTTGAGCTAGTGGGCTGACGTTCGACACTCTTGATCGTTGTGAATCCACCTTTCAGATGAGGTCTCTTCCAAGCGTCTCGGAGGTCGTGCGGCCGAAACACGAGCGTCGAAGCATTCCGTTTCGCTCCAGTAGTAGGCCTTTATTGACTAAATTGTAAAATGACGACCTTTGTGATTTCGGCAGAACTTTTGAACCCTTAAGTTTGAGCTAGTGGGCTGACGTTCGACACACTCGATCGTTGTGAATCCACCATTCAGATGAGGTCTCTTCCAAGCCTCTCGGACTTCGTGCGGACGAGAGGCGACCGTCAAAGCATTCAGTTTCGCTCCAGTAGTAAGACTTTATTGACTAAATTGTAACATGACGACCTATGTGATTTCGGCAGAACTTTTGAACCCTTAAGTTTGAGCTAGTGGGCTGACGTTCGACACACTCGATCGTTGTGAATCCACCATTCAGATGAGGTCTTTTCCAAGCCTCTCGGAGGTCGTGCGGCCAAAACACAAGCGTCCAAGCATTCCGTTTCGCTCCAGTAGTAGGCCATTTTTGACTAAATTGTAACATGACGACCTATGTGATATCGGCAGAACTTTTGAACCCTTTAGTTTGAGCTAGTGGGCTGACGTTCGACACACTCGATCGTTGTGAATCCACCTTTCAGATGATTTCTCTCCCAAGCCTCTCGGACTTCGTGAGTCCGAGCAGCGACTGTCAAAGCATTCAGTTTCGCTCCAGGAGTAGGCCTTTATTGACTAAATTGTAACATGACGACCTATGTGATTTCGGCAGAACTTTTGAACCCTTAAGTTAGAGCTAGTGGGGATGACGTTCGACACACTCGATCGTTGTGAATCCACCTTTCCGATACGGTCTCTTCCAAGCCTCTCGGACTTCGTGCGGCCGAGAGGCGACCGTCAAAGCATTCGCTTTCGCTCCAGTAGTAGGACTTTATTGACTAAATTGTAACATGACGACCTATGTGATTTCGGCAGAACTTTTCAACCCTTAAGTTTGAGCAACTGGGCTGACGTTCGACACACTCGATCGTTGTGAATCCACCTTTCAGATGAGGTCTTATCCAAGCCTCTCGGATGTCATGCGGCCGAAACACGAGCGTCGAAGCATTCCGTTTCGCTCCAGTAGTAGGCCTTTATTGACTAAATTGTAACATGACGACCTTTGTGATTTCGGCAGAACTTTTGAACCCTTAAGTTTGAGCTAGTGGGCTGACGTTCGACACTCTTGATCGTTGTGAATCCACCTTTCAGATGAGGTCTCTTCCAAGCCTCTCGGACTTCGTGCGTCCGAGCAGCGACTGTCAAAGCATTCAGTTTCGCTCCAGGAGTAGGCCTTTATTGACTAAATTGTAACATGACGATCTATGTGATTTCGGCAGAACTTTTCAACCTTTAAGTTTGAGCAACTGGGCTGACGTTCGACACACTCGATCGTTGTGAATCCACCTTTCAGATGAGGTCTCTTCCAAGCCTCTCGGACTTCGTGCGTCCGAGCAGCGACTGTCAAAGCATTCAGTTTCGCTCCAGGAGTAGGCCTTTATTGACTAAATTGTAACATGACGATCTATGTGATTTCGGCAGAACTTTTGAACCCTTAAGTTTGAGCTAGTGGGCTGACGTTCGACACTCTTGATCGTTGTGAATCCACCTTTCAGATGAGGTCTCTTCCAAGCGTCTCGGAGGTCGTGCGGCCGAAACACGAGCGTCGAAGCATTCCGTTTCGCTCCAGTAGTAGGCCTTTATTGACTAAATTGTAAAATGACGACCTTTGTGATTTCGGCAGAACTTTTGAACCCTTAAGTTTGAGCTAGTGGGCTGACGTTCGACACACTCGATCGTTGTGAATCCACCTTTCAGATGAGGTCTCTTCCAAGCCTCTCGGACTTCGTGCGTCCGAGCAGCGACTGTCAAAGCATTCAGTTTCGCTCCAGGAGTAGGCCTTTATTGACTAAATTGTAACATGACGACCTATGTGATTTCGGCAGAACTTTTCAAACCTTAAGTATGAGCAACTGGGCTGACGTTCGACACACTCTATCGTTGTGAATCCACCTTTCAGATGAGTTCTCTTTCAAGCCTCTCGGATGTCATGCGGCCGAAACACGAGCGTCGAAGCATTCCGTTTCGCTCCAGTAGTAGGCCTTTATTGGCTAAATTGTAACATGACGACCTATGTGACTTCGGCAGAACTTTTGAACACTTAAGTTTGAGCAAGTAGGCTGACATTCGACACACTCGATCGTTGTGAATCCACCTTTCAGATGAGGTCTCTTCCAAGCCTCTCGGACTTCGTGCGGCCGAGCGGCAACCTTCAAAGCATTCAGTTTCGCTCCAGTAGTAGGCCTTTATTGACTAAATTGTAACATGACGACCTATGTGACTTCGGCAGAACTTTTGAACACTTAAGTTTGAGCTAGTGGGCTGACGTTCGACACTCTTGATCGTTGTGAATCCACCTTTAAGATGAGGTCTCTTCCAAGCCTCTCGGAGGTCGTGCGGCCAAAACACAAGCGTCGAAGCATTTCGTTTCGCTCCAGTAGTAGGCCTTTATTGACTAAATTGTAACATGACGACCTATGTGACTTCGGCAGAACTTTTGAACCCTTTAGTTTGAGCTAGTGGGCTGACGTTCGACACACTCGATCGTTGTGAATCCACCTTTCAGATGATGTCTCTCCAAGCCTCTCGGACTTCGTGCGTCCGAGCAGCGACTGTCAAAGCATTCAGTTTCGCTCCAGGAGTAGGCCTTTATTGACTAAATTGTAATATGACGACCTATGTGATTTCGGCAGAACTTTTCAACCCTTAAGTTTGAGCAACTGGGCTGACGTTCGACACACTCGATCGTTGTGAATCCACCTTTCAGATGAGGTCTCTTCCAAGCATCTCGGAGGTCGTGCGGCCGAGAGGCGACCGTCAAAGCATTCGCTTTCGCTCCAGTAGTAGGACTTTATTGACTAAATTGTAACATGACGACCTATGTGATTTCGGCAGAACTTTTGAACCCTTAAGTTTGAGCTAGTGGGCTGACGTTCGACACTCTTGATCGTTGTGAATCCACCTTTCAGATGAGGTCTTATCCAAGCCTCTCGGATGTCATGCGGCCGAAACACGAGCGTCGAAGCATTCCGTTTCGCTCCAGTAGTAGGCCTTTATTGACTAAATTGTAACATGACGACCTTTGTGATTTCGGCAGAACTTTTGAACCCTTAAGTTTGAGCTAGTGGGCTGACGTTCGACACTCTTGATCGTTGTGAATCCACCTTTCAGATGAGGTCTCTTCCAAGCGTCTCGGATGTCATGCGGCCGAAACACGAGCGTCGAAGCATTCCGTTTCGCTCCAGTAGTAGGCCTTTATTGGCTAAATTGTAACATGACGACCTATGTGACTTCGGCAGAACTTTTGAACACTTAAGTTTGAGCAAGTAGGCTGACATTCGACACACTCGATCGTTGTGAATCCACCTTTCAGATGAGGTCTCTCCCAAGCCTCTCGGACTTCGTGCGGCCGAGCGGCAACCTTCAAAGCATTCAGTTTCGCTCCAGTAGTAGGCCTTTATTGACTAAATTGTAACATGACGACCTATGTGACTTCGGCAGAACTTTTGAACACTTAAGTTTGAGCTAGTGGGCTGACGTTCGACACTCTTGATCGTTGTGAATCCACCTTTTAAGATGAGGTCTCTTCCAAGCCTCTCGGAGGTCGTGCGGCCAAAACACGAGCGTCGAAGCATTCCGTTTCGCTCCAGTAGTAGGCCTTTATTGACTAAATTGTAACATGACGACCTATGTGATTTCGGCAGAACGTTTGAACCCTTTAGTTTGAGCTAGTGGGCTGACGTTCGACACATTCGATCGTTGTGAATCCACCTTTCAGATGATGTCTCTCCCAAGCCTCTCGGACTTCGTGCGTCCGAGCAGCGACTGTCAAAGCATTCAGTTTCGCTCCAGGAGAAGGCCTTTATTGACTAAATTGTAATATGACGACCTATGTGATTTCGGCAGAACTTTTCAACCCTTAAGTTTGAACAACTGGGCTGACGTTCGACACACTCGATCGTTGTGAATCCACCTTTCAGATGAGGTCTCTTTCAAGCCTCTCGAATGTCATGCGGCCGAAACACGAGCGTCGAAGCATTCCGTTTCGCTCCAGTAGTAGGCCTTTATTGGCTAAATTGTAACATGACGACCTATGTGACTTCGGCAGAACTTTTGAACACTTAAGTTTGAGCAAGTAGGCTGACATTCGACACACTCGATCGTTGTGAATCCACCTTTCAGATGAGGTCTCTTCCAAGCCTCTCGGACTTCGTGCGGCCGAGCGGCAACCTTCAAAGCATTCAGTTTCGCTCCAGTAGTAGGCCTTTATTGACTAAATTGTAACATGACGACCTATGTGACTTCGGCAGAACTTTTGAACACTTAAGTTTGAGCTAGTGGGCTGACGTTCGACACACTCGATCGTTGTGAATCCACCTTTCAGATGATGTCACTCTCAAGCCTCTCGGACTTCGTGCGTCCGAGCAGCGACTGTCAAAGCATTCAGTTTCGCTCCAGGAGTAGGCCTTTATTGACTAAATTGTAATATGACGACCTATGTGATTTCGGCAGAACTTTTCAACCCTTAAGTTTGAGCAACTGGGCTGACGTTCGACACACTCGATCGTTGTGAATCCACCTTTCAGATGAGGTCTCTTCCAAGCATCTCGGAGGTCGTGCGGCCGAAACACAAGCGTCGAAGCATTCCGTTTCGCTCCAGTAGTAGGCCTTTATTGACTAAATTGTAACATGACGACCTATGTGATTTCGGCAGAACTTTTGAACACTTAAGTTAGAGCTAGTCGGGATGACGTTCGACACACTCGATCGTTGTGAATCCACCTTTCCGATAAGGTCTCTTCCAAGCCTCTCGGACTTCGTGCGGCCGAGAGGCGACCGTCAAAGCATTCGCTTTCGCTCCAGTAGTAGGACTTTATTGACTAAATTGTAACATGACGACATATGTGATTTCGGCAGACCTTTTCAACCCTTATGTTTGAGCAACTGGGCTGACGTTCGACACACTCCATCGTTGTGAATCCACCATTCAGATGAGGTCTTTTCCAAGCCTCTCGGATGTCATGCGGCCGAAACACGAGCGTCGAAGCATTCCGTTTTGCTCCAGTAGTAGGCCTTTATTGACTAAATTGTAACATGACGACCTTTGTGATTTCCGCAGAACTTTTGAACCCTTAAGTTTGAGCTAGTGGGCTGACGTTCGACACTCTTGATCGTCGTGAATCCACCTTTCAGATGAGGTCTCTTCCAAGCATCCCGGAGGTCGTGCGGCCGAAACACAAGCGTTGAAGCATTCCGTTTCGCTCCAGTAGTAGGCCTTTATTGACTAAATTGTAACATGACGACCTATGTGATTTCGGCAGAACCTTTGAACACTTACGTTTGAGCTAGTAGGCTGACATTCGACACACTCGATCGTTGTGAATCCACCTTTCAGATGAGGTCTCTTCCAAGCCTCTCGGACTTCGTGCGGATGAGAGGCGACCGTCAAAGCATTCAGTTTCGCTCCAGTAGTAGGACTTTATTGACTAAATTGTAACATGACGACCTATGTGATTTCGGCAGAACTTTTGAACCCTTAAGTTTGAGCTAGTGGGCTGACGTTCGACACACTCGATTGTTGTGAATCCACCTTTCAGATGAGGTCTCTTCCAAGCCTCTCGGAGGTCGTGCGGCCGAAACACGAGCGTCGAAGCATTCCGTTTCGCTCCAGTAGTAGGCCTTTATTGACTAAATTGTAACATGACGACCTATGTGACTTCGGCAGAACTTTTTAACACTTAAGTTTGATCAACTGGGTTGACGTTCGACACACTCGATCGATGTGAATCCACCTTTCAGATGAGGTCTCTTCCAAGCCTCTCGGAGGTCGTGCGGCCGAAACACAAGCGTCGAAGCATTCCGTTTCGCTCCAGTAGTAGGCCTTTATTGACTAAATTGTAACATGACGACCTATGTGATTTCGGCAGAACCTTTGAACACTTACGTTTGAGCTAGTGGGCTGACGTTCGAAACTCTTGATCGTTGTGAATCCACCTTTTCAGTTGAGGTCTCTTCCAAGCCTCTCGGAGGTCGTGCGGCCAAAACACAAGCGTCCAAGCATTCCGTTTCGCTCCAGTAGTAGGCCTTTATTGACTAAATTGTAACATGACGACCTATGTGATTTCGGCAGAACTTTTGAACCCTTTAGTTTGAGCTAGTGTGCTGACGTTCGACACACTCGATCGTTGTAAATCCACCTTTCAGATGATGTCTCTCCCAAGCCTCTCGGACTTCGTGCGTCCGAGCAGCGACTGTCAAAGCATTCAGTTTCGCTCCAGGAGTAGGCCTTTATTGACTAAATTGTAACATGACGACCTATGTGATTTCGGCAGAACTTTTCAACCCTTAAGTTTGAGCAACTGGGCCACCATTCAGATGAGGTCTTTTCCAAGCCTCTCGGATGTCATGCGGCCGAAACACGAGCGTCGAAGCATTCCGTTTCGCTCCAGTAGTAGGACTTTATTGGCTAAATTGTAACATGACGACCTATGTGACTTCGGCAGAACTTTTGAACACTTACGTTTGAGCTAGTGGGCTGACGTTCGACACTCTTGATCGTTGTGAATCCACCTTTTCAGATGAGGTCTCTTCCAAGCCTCTCGGAGGTCGTGCGGCCAAAACACAAGCGTCCAAGCATTCCGTTTCGCTCCAGTAGTAGGCCTTTATTGACTAAATTGTAACATGACGACCTATGTGATTTCGGCAGAACTTTTGAACCCTTTAGTTTGAGCTAGTGGGCTGACGTTCGACACACTCGATCGTTGTGAATCCACCTTTCAGATGATGTCTCTCCCAAGCCTCTCGGACTTCGTGCGTCCGAGCAGCGACTGTCAAAGCATTCAGTTTCGCTCCAGGAGTAGGCCTTTATTGACTAAATTGTAACATGACGACCTATGTGATTTCGGCAGAACTTTTCAACCCTTAAGTTTGAGCAACTGGGCTGACGTTCGACACACTCGATCGTTGTGAATCCACCTTTCAGATGAGGTCTCTTCCAAGCATCCCGAAGGTCGTGCGGCCGAAACACAAGCGTCGAAGCATTCCGTTTCGCTCCAGTAGTAGGCCTTTATTGACTAAATTGTAACATGACGACCTATGTGATTTCGGCAGAACTTTTGTACCCTTAAGTTAGAGCTAGTGGGGATGACATTCGACACACTCGATCGTTGTGAATCCACCTTTCCGATAAGGTCTCTTCCAAGCCTCTCAGACTTCGTGCGGCCGAGAGGCGACCGTCAAAGCATTCGCTTTCGCTCCAGTAGTAGGACTTTATTGACTAAATTGTAACATGACGACCTATGTGATTTCGGCAGAACTTTTCAACCTTTAAGTTTGAGCAACTGGGCTGACGTTCGACACACTCGATCGTTGTGAATCCACCATTCAGATGAGGTCTTTTCCAAGCCTCTCGGATGTCATGCGGCCGAAACACGAGCGTCGAAGCATTCCGTTTCGCTCCAGTAGTAGGGCTTTATTCGGCAGAACTTTTGAACCCTCAAGTTTGAGCTAGTAGGCTGACGTTCGACACACTCGATCGTTGTGAATCCTCCTTTCAGATGAGGTCTCTTCCAAGCCTCTCGGACTTCGTGCGGCCGAGCGGCGACCGTAATTGCATTCAGTTTCGCTCCAGGAGTAGGCCTTTATTGACTAAATTGTAACATGACGACCTATGTGATTTCGGCAGGACCTTTGAACCCTTAAGATAGAGCTAGTGCGCTGACGTTCGACACACTCGATCGTTGTGAATCCACCTTTCCGATGAGGTCTCTTCCAAGCCTCTCGGACTTCGTACGTCCGAGCAGCGACCGTCAAAGCATTCAGTTTCGCTCCAGGAGTAGGACTTTATTGACTAAATTGTAACATGACGACCTTTGTGATTTCGGCAGAACCTTTGAACCCTTAAGTTTGAGCTAGTGGGCTGACGTTCGACACACTCGATCGTTGTGAATCCACCTTTCAGATGAGGTCTCTTTCAAGCCTCTCGAATGTCATGCGGCCGAAACACGAGCGTCGAAGCATTCCGTTTCGCTCCAGTAGTAGGCCTTTATTGGCTAAATTGTAACATGACGACCTATGTGACTTCGGCAGAACTTTTGAACACTTAAGTTTGAGCAAGTAGGCTGACATTCGACACACTCGATCGTTGTGAATCCACCTTTCAGATGAGGTCTCTTCCAAGCCTCTCGGACTTCGTGCGGCCGAGCGGCAACCTTCAAAGCATTCAGTTTCGCTCCAGTAGTAGGCCTTTATTGACTAAATTGTAACATGACGACCTATGTGACTTCGGCAGAACTTTTGAACACTTAAGTTTGAGCTAGTGGGCTGACGTTCGACACACTCGATCGTTGTGAATCCACCTTTCAGATGATGTCACTCTCAAGCCTCTCGGACTTCGTGCGTCCGAGCAGCGACTGTCAAAGCATTCAGTTTCGCTCCAGGAGTAGGCCTTTATTGACTAAATTGTAATATGACGACCTATGTGATTTCGGCAGAACTTTTCAACCCTTAAGTTTGAGCAACTGGGCTGACGTTCGACACACTCGATCGTTGTGAATCCACCTTTCAGATGAGGTCTCTTCCAAGCATCTCGGAGGTCGTGCGGCCGAAACACAAGCGTCGAAGCATTCCGTTTCGCTCCAGTAGTAGGCCTTTATTGACTAAATTGTAACATGACGACCTATGTGATTTCGGCAGAACTTTTGAACACTTAAGTTAGAGCTAGTCGGGATGACGTTCGACACACTCGATCGTTGTGAATCCACCTTTCCGATAAGGTCTCTTCCAAGCCTCTCGGACTTCGTGCGGCCGAGAGGCGACCGTCAAAGCATTCGCTTTCGCTCCAGTAGTAGGACTTTATTGACTAAATTGTAACATGACGACCTATGTGATTTCGGCAGACCTTTTCAACCCTTATGTTTGAGCAACTGGGCTGACGTTCGACACACTCCATCGTTGTGAATCCACCATTCAGATGAGGTCTTTTCCAAGCCTCTCGGATGTCATGCGGCCGAAACACGAGCGTCGAAGCATTCCGTTTTGCTCCAGTAGTAGGCCTTTATTGACTAAATTGTAACATGACGACCTTTGTGATTTCGGCAGAACTTTTGAACCCTTAAGTTTGAGCTAGTGGGCTGACGTTCGACACTCTTGATCGTCGTGAATCCACCTTTCAGATGAGGTCTCTTCCAAGCATCCCGGAGGTCGTGCGGCCGAAACACAAGCGTTGAAGCATTCCGTTTCGCTCCAGTAGTAGGCCTTTATTGACTAAATTGTAACATGACGACCTATGTGATTTCGGCAGAACCTTTGAACACTTACGTTTGAGCTAGTAGGCTGACATTCGACACACTCGATCGTTGTGAATCCACCTTTCAGATGAGGTCTCTTCCAAGCCTCTCGGACTTCGTGCGGATGAGAGGCGACCGTCAAAGCATTCAGTTTCGCTCCAGTAGTAGGACTTTATTGACTAAATTGTAACATGACGACCTATGTGATTTCGGCAGAACTTTTGAACCCTTAAGTTTGAGCTAGTGGGCTGACGTTCGACACACTCGATTGTTGTGAATCCACCTTTCAGATGAGGTCTCTTCCAAGCCTCTCGGAGGTCGTGCGGCCGAAACACGAGCGTCGAAGCATTCCGTTTCGCTCCAGTAGTAGGCCTTTATTGACTAAATTGTAACATGACGACCTATGTGACTTCGGCAGAACTTTTGAACACTTAAGTTTGATCAACTGGGTTGACGTTCGACACACTCGATCGATGTGAATCCACCTTTCAGATGAGGTCTCTTCCAAGCCTCTCGGAGGTCGTGCGGCCGAAACACAAGCGTCGAAGCATTCCGTTTCGCTCCAGTAGTAGGCCTTTATTGACTAAATTGTAACATGACGACCTATGTGATTTCGGCAGAACCTTTGAACACTTACGTTTGAGCTAGTGGGCTGACGTTCGACACTCTTGATCGTTGTGAATCCACCTTTTCAGTTGAGGTCTCTTCCAAGCCTCTCGGAGGTCGTGCGGCCAAAACACAAGCGTCCAAGCATTCCGTTTCGCTCCAGTAGTAGGCCTTTATTGACTAAATTGTAACATGACGACCTATGTGATTTCGGCAGAACTTTTGAACCCTTTAGTTTGAGCTAGTGTGCTGACGTTCGACACACTCGATCGTTGTAAATCCACCTTTCAGATGATGTCTCTCCCAAGCCTCTCGGACTTCGTGCGTCCGAGCAGCGACTGTCAAAGCATTCAGTTTCGCTCCAGGAGTAGGCCTTTATTGACTAAATTGTAACATGACGACCTATGTGATTTCGGCAGAACTTTTCAACCCTTAAGTTTGAGCAACTGGGCCACCATTCAGATGAGGTCTTTTCCAAGCCTCTCGGATGTCATGCGGCCGAAACACGAGCGTCGAAGCATTCCGTTTCGCTCCAGTAGTAGGACTTTATTGGCTAAATTGTAACATGACGACCTATGTGACTTCGGCAGAACTTTTGAACACTTACGTTTGAGCTAGTGGGCTGACGTTCGACACTCTTGATCGTTGTGAATCCACCTTTTCAGATGAGGTCTCTTCCAAGCCTCTCGGAGGTCGTGCGGCCAAAACACAAGCGTCCAAGCATTCCGTTTCGCTCCAGTAGTAGGCCTTTATTGACTAAATTGTAACATGACGACCTATGTGATTTCGGCAGAACTTTTGAACCCTTTAGTTTGAGCTAGTGGGCTGACGTTCGACACACTCGATCGTTGTGAATCCACCTTTCAGATGATGTCTCTCCCAAGCCTCTCGGACTTCGTGCGTCCGAGCAGCGACTGTCAAAGCATTCAGTTTCGCTCCAGGAGTAGGCCTTTATTGACTAAATTGTAACATGACGACCTATGTGATTTCGGCAGAACTTTTCAACCCTTAAGTTTGAGCAACTGGGCTGACGTTCGACACACTCGATCGTTGTGAATCCACCTTTCAGATGAGGTCTCTTCCAAGCATCCCGAAGGTCGTGCGGCCGAAACACAAGCGTCGAAGCATTCCGTTTCGCTCCAGTAGTAGGCCTTTATTGACTAAATTGTAACATGACGACCTATGTGATTTCGGCAGAACTTTTGTACCCTTAAGTTAGAGCTAGTGGGGATGACATTCGACACACTCGATCGTTGTGAATCCACCTTTCCGATAAGGTCTCTTCCAAGCCTCTCAGACTTCGTGCGGCCGAGAGGCGACCGTCAAAGCATTCGCTTTCGCTCCAGTAGTAGGACTTTATTGACTAAATTGTAACATGACGACCTATGTGATTTCGGCAGAACTTTTCAACCTTTAAGTTTGAGCAACTGGGCTGACGTTCGACACACTCGATCGTTGTGAATCCACCATTCAGATGAGGTCTTTTCCAAGCCTCTCGGATGTCATGCGGCCGAAACACGAGCGTCGAAGCATTCCGTTTCGCTCCAGTAGTAGGGCTTTATTGGCTAAATTGTAACATGAAGACCTATGTGACTTCGGCAGAACTTTTGAACACTTAAGTTTGAGCTAGTGGGCTGACGTTCGACACTCTTGATCGTTGTGAATCCACCTTTTCAGATGAGGTCTCTTCCAAGCCTCTCGGAGGTCGTGCGGCCAAAACACAAGCGTCCAAGCATTCCGTTTCGCTCCAGTAGTAGGCCTTTATTGACTAAATTGTAACATGACGACCTATGTGATTTCGGCAGAACTTTTGAACCCTTTAGTTTGAGCTAGTGGGCTGACGTTCGACACACTCGATCGTTGTGAATCCACCTTTCAGATGATGTCTCTCCCAAGCCTCTCGGACCTCGTGCGTCCGAGCAGCGACTGTCAAAGCATTCAGTTTCGCTCCAGGAGTAGGCCTTTATTGACTAAATTGTAACATGACGACCTATGTGATTTCGGCAGAACTTTTCAACCCTTAAGTTTGAGCAACTGGGCTGACGTTCGACACACTCGATCGTTGTGAATCCACCTTTCAGATGAGGTCTCTTCCAAGCATCCCGGAGGTCGTGCGGCCAAAACACAAGCGTCGAAGCATTCCGTTTCGCTCCAGTAGTAGGCCTTTATTGACTAAATGCAGCCCTATGGGGGGCACAAGTCAGTGCAAACTGTAGGCCGGTCCCAAGCCCGGATAAATGCAGAGGGTTGCGTCAGGAAGGGCATCCGGCTTAAAACCTTGCCAAACAAATATGAGCGTTCATCCAAAGAATTCCATACCGGATCGGTCGTGGCCCGGGTTAACAACGTCCGCCACCGGCGCCGTCAACCTGCAGGGCGCTGTTGGAAATTCAGCTACTGTGGGTCGAAGTCAAAGAAGAAGAAGAAGAGGTGGAAAGCGGGTTCTTCGGCCGAAAGAGAAGAGGAGAACACAGAGCCTCGAACTGAATGTGGGGACTTTGAATGTTGGGACTATGACAGGAAAATCTCGGGAGTTGGTTGACATGATGATTAGGAGAAAGGTTGATATATTGTGTGTCCAGGAGACCAGGTGGAAAGGCAGTAAGGCTAGAAGTTTAGGGGCAGGGTTTAAATTATTTTACCATGGTGTAGATGGGAAGAGAAATGGAGTCGGGGTTATTTTAAAAGAAGAGTTGGCTAAGAATGTCTTGGAGGTGAAAAGAGTATCAGATCGAGTGATGAGGCTGAAATTTGAAATTGAGAGTGTTATGTGTAATGTGATTAGTGGCTATGCCCCACAGGTAGGATGTGACCTAGAGGTGAAAGAGAAATTCTGGAAGGAGCTAGATGATGTAGTTCTGAGCATCCCAGACAGAGAGAGAGTCGTAATTGGTGCAGATTGTAATGGACATGTTGGTGAAGGTAATAGGGGTGATGAAGAAGTGATGGGTAAGTACGGCATCCAGGAAAGGAACTTGGAGGGACAGATGGTGGTAGACTTTGCAACAAGGATGCAAATGGCTGTAGTGAACACTTTTTTCCAGAAGAGGCACGAACATAGGGTGACCTACAAGAGCGGAGGTAGAAGCACACAGGTGGATTACATCTTGTGCAGACGATGTAATCTGAAGGAGGTTACCAACTGTAAGGTAGTGGTAGGGGAGAGTGTGGCTAGACAGCATAGGATGGTGGTGTGTAAGATGACTCTGGTGGTGGGGAGGAAAATTAGGAAGACAAAGGCAGAGAAGAGAACCATGTGGTGGAAGCTGAGACAGGACGAGTGTTGTGCAGCTTTTCGGGAAGAGGTGATACAGGCTCTCGGTGGACGGGAAGAGCTTCCAGAAGACTGGACCACTGCAGCCAAGGTGATCAGAGAAGCAGGCAGGAGAGTACTTGGTGTATCTTCTGGCAGGAAAGGAGAGAAGGAGACTTGGTGGTGGAACCTCACAGTACAGGAAATCGTACAAGGAAAACGGTTAGCTAAGAAGAAGTGGGACACTGAGAGGACCGAGGAGAGGCGAAAGGAATACATTGAGATGCGACACAGGGCAAAGGTAGAGGTGGCAAAGGCAAAACAAGAGGCATATGATGACATGTATGGCAGGTTGGACACTAAAGAAGGAGAAAAGGATCTATACAGGCTGGCCAGACAGAGGGATAGAGATGGGAAGGATGTGCAGCAGGTTAGGGTGATTAAGGATAGAGATGGAAATATGTTGACTGGTACCAGCAGTGTGCTAGGTAGATGGAAAGAATACTTTGAGGAGTTGATGAATGAGGAAAATGATAGAGAAGGGAGAGTAGAAGAGGCAAGTGTGGTGGACCAGGAAGTGGCAATGATTAGTAAGGGGGAAGTTAGAAAGGCATTAAAGAGAATGAAAAATGGAAAGGCAGTTGGTCCTGATGACATTCCTGTGGAGGTATGGAAGCATCTAGGAGAGGTGGCTGTGGAGTTTTTGACCAGCTTGTTCAATAGAATTCTAGTGCGTGAGAAGATGCCTGAGGAATGGAGGAAAAGTGTACTGGTGCCCATTTTTAAGAACAAAGGTGATGTGCAGAGCTGTGGCAACTATAGAGGAATAAAGTTGATGAGCCACACAATGAAGTTATGGGAAAGAGTAGTGGAGGCTAGACTCAGGACAGAAGTAAGTATTTGCGAGCAACAGTATGGTTTCATGCCTAGAAAGAGTACCACAGATGCATTATTTGCCTTGAGGATGTTGATGGAAAAGTACAGAGAAGGTCAGAAGGAGCTACATTGTGTCTTTGTAGATCTAGAGAAAGCCTATGACAGAGTACCCAGAGAGGAACTGTGGTACTGCATGCGGAAGTCTGGAGTGGCAGAGAAGTATGTTAGAATAATACAGGACATGTACGAGGGCAGCAGAACAGCGGTGAGGTGTGCTGTCGGTGTGACAGAAGAATTTAAGGTGGACGTGGGACTGCATCAGGGATCAGCCCTGAGCCCCTTCCTTTTTGCAGTGGTGATGGATAGGCTGACAGATGAGGTTAGACTGGAATCCCCGTGGACCATGATGTTTGCAGATGACATTGTGATCTGCAGTGAAAGCAGGGAGCAGCTGGAGGAACAGTTAGAAAGATGGAGGCATGCACTGGAAAGAAGAGGAATGAAGATTAGCCGAAGTAAAACAGAATATATGTGCATGAATGAGAGGGGTGGTGGGGGAAGAATGAGGCTACAGGGAGAAGAGATGGCAAGGGTAGAGGACTTTAAATACTTGGGGTCAACCGTCCAGAGCAATGGTGAGTGTGGTCAGGAAGTGAAGAAACGGGTCCAAGCAGGTTGGAACGGGTGGAGGAAGGTGTCAGGTGTGTTATGTGACAGAAGAGTCTCTGCTAGGATGAAGGGCAAAGTTTATAAAACAGTGGTGAGGCCAGCCATGATGTATGGATTAGAGACAGTGGCACTGAAGAGAAAACAGGAAGCAGAGCTGGAGGTGGCGGAAATGAAGATGTTGAGGTTCGCTCTCGGAGTGACCAGGTTGGATAAAATTAGAAATGAGCTCATCAGAGGGACAGCCAAGGTTCGATGTTTTGGAGACAAAGTTAGAGAGAGCAGACTTCAATGGTTTGGACACGTCCAGAGGAGAGAGAGTGAGTATATCGGTAGAAGGATGATGAGGATGGAGCTGCCAGGCAAGAGAGCTAGAGGAAGACCAAAGAGAAGGTTGATGGATGTCGAGAGGGAAGACATGATGGCAGTTGGTGTTCGAGAGGAGGATGCAGGAGATAGGCTCTCATGGAAAAGGATGACGCGCTGTGGCGACCCCTAACGGGACAAGCCGAAAGGAAAAGAAGAAGAAGAAGTAGGCCTTTATTGACTAAATTGTAACATGACGACCTATGTGATTTCGGCAGAACTTTTGAACCCTTACGTTAGAGCTAGTGGGGATGACATTCGACACACTCGATCGTTGTGAATCCACCTTTCCGATAAGGTCTCTTCCAAGCCTCTCGGACTTCGTGCGGCCGAGAGGCGACCGTCAAAGCATTCGCTTTCGCTCCAGTAGTAGGACTTTATTGACTAAATTGTAACATGACGACCTATGTGATTTCGGCAGAACTTTTGAACACTTACGTTTGAGCTAGTAGGCTGACATTCGACACACTCGATCGTTGTGAATCCACCTTTCAGATGAGGTCTCTTCCAAGCCTCTCGGACTTCGTGCGTCCGAGCAGCGACTGTCAAAGCATTCAGTTTCGCTTCAGGAGTAGGCCTTTATTGACTAAATTGTAACATGACGACCTATGTGATTTCGGCAGAACTTTTCAACCCTTAAGTTTGAGAAACTTGGCTGACGTTCGACACAGTCGATCGTTGTGAATCCACCTTTCAGATGAGGTCTCTTCCAAGCATCCCGGAGGTCGTGCGGCCGAAACACAAGCGTCGAAGCATTCCGTTTCGCTCCAGTAGTAGGCCTTTATTGACTAAATTGTAACATGACGACCTATGTGATTTCGGCAGAACTTTTGAACCCTTAAGTTAGAGCTAGTGGGGATGACATTCGACACACTCGATCGTTGTGAATCCACCTTTCCGATAAGGTCTCTTCCAAGCCTCTCGGACTTCGTGCGGCCGAGAGGCGACCGTCAAAGCATTCGCTTTCGCTCCAGTAGTAGGACTTTATTGACTAAATTGTAACATGACGACCTATGTGATTTCGGCAGAACTTTTGAACACTTACGTTTGAGCTAGTAGGCTGACATTCGACACACTCGATCGTTGTGAATCCACCTTTCAGATGAGGTCTCTTCCAAGCCTCTCGGACTTCGTGCGTCCGAGCAGCGACTGTCAAAGCATTCAGTTTCGCTCCAGGAGTAGGCCTTTATTGACTAAATTGTAACATGACGACCTATGTGATTTCGGCAGAACTTTTCAACCCTTAAGTTTGAGCAACTGGGCTGACGTTCGACACACTCGATCGTTGTGAATCCACCTTTCAGATGAGGTCTCTTCCAAGCATCCCGGAGGTCGTGCGGCCGAAACACAAGCGTCGAAGCATTCCGTTTCGCTCCAGTAGTAGGCCTTTATTGACTAAATTGTAACATGACGACCTATGTGATTTCGGCAGAACTTTTGAACCCTTAAGTTAGAGCTAGTGGGGATGACATTCGACACACTCGATCGTTGTGAATCCACCTTTCCGATAAGGTCTCTTCCAAGCCTCTCGGACTTCGTGCGGCCGAGAGGCGACCGTCAAAGCATTCGCTTTCGCTCCAGTAGTAGGACTTTATTGACTAAATTGTAACATGACGACCTATGTGATTTCGGCAGAACTTTTGAACACTTACGTTTGAGCTAGTAGGCTGACATTCGACACACTCGATCGTTGTGAATCCACCTTTCAGATGAGGTCTCTTCCAAGCCTCTCGGACTTCGTGCGGACGAGAGGCGACCGTCAAAGCATTCAGTTTCGCTCCAGTAGTAGGACTTTATTGACTAAATTGTAACATGACGACCTATGTGATTTCGGCAGAAGTTTTGAACCCTTAAGTTTGAGCTAGTGGGCTGACGTTCGACACTCTTGATCGTTGTGAATCCACCTTTCAGATGAGGTCTCTTCCAAGCCTCTCGGAGGTCGTGCGGCCGAAACACGAGCGTCGAAGCATTCCGTTTCGCTCCAGTAGTAGGCCTTTATTGACTAAATTGTAAAATGACGACCTTTGTGATTTCGGCAGAACTTTTGAACCCTTAAGTTTGAGCTAGTGGGCTGACGTTCGACACACTCGATCGTTGTGAATCCACCTTTCAGATGAGGTCTCTTCCAAGCCTCTCGGACTTCGTGCGTCCGAGCAGCGACTGTCAAAGCATTCAGTTTCGCTCCAGGAGTAGGCCTTTATTGACTAAATTTTAACATGACGACCTATGTGATTTCGGCAGAACTTTTCAACCTTTAAGTTTGAGCAACTGGGCTGACGTTCGACACACTCGATCGTTGTGAATCCACCTTTCAGATGAGGTCTCTTCCAAGCCTCTCGGAGGTCGTGCGGCCAAAACACAAGCGTCGAAGCATTCCGTTTCGCTCCAGTAGTAGGCCTTTATTGACAAAATTGTAACATGACGACCTATGTGATTTCGGCAGAACCTTTGAACACTTACGTTTGAGCTAGTAGGCTGATATTCGACACACTCGATCGTTGTGAATCCACCTTTCAGATGAGGTCTCTTCCAAGCCTCTCGGACTTCGTGCGGATGAGAGGCGACCGTCAAAGCATTCAGTTTCGCTCCAGTAGTAGGACTTTATTGACTAAATTGTAACATGACGACCTATGTGATTTCGGCAGAACTTTTGAACCCTTAAGTTTGAGCTAGTGGGCTGACGTTCGACACACTCGATCGTTGTGAATCCACCGTTCAGATGAGGTCTCTTCCAAGCCTCTCGGATGTCATGCGGCCGAAACACGAGCGTCGAAGCATTCCGTTTCGCTCCAGTAGTAGGCCTTTATTGACTAAATTGTAACATGACGACCTATGTGACTTCGGCAGAACTTTTGAACACTTAAGTTTGAGCAACTGGGTTGACGTTCGACACACTCGATCGTTGTGAATCCACCTTTCAGATGAGGTCTCTTCCAAGCCTCTCGGAGGTCGTGCGGCCGAAACACAAGCGTCGAAGCATTCCGTTTCGCTCCAGTAGTAGGCCTTTATTATCTAAATTGTAACATGACGACCTATGTGATTTCGTCAGAACTTTTGAACCCTTAAGTTAGAGCTAGTGGGCTGATCTTCGACACACTCGATCGTTGTGAATCCACCTTTCCAATAAGGTCTCTTCCAAGCCTCTCGGACTTCGTGCGGCCGAGAGGCGACCGTCAAAGCATTCGCTTTCGCTCCAGTAGTAGGACTTTATTGACTAAATTGTAACATGACGACCTATGTGATTTCGGCAGAACTTTTGAACACTTACGTTTGAGCTAGTAGGCTGACATTCGACACACTCGATCGTTGTGAATCCACCTTTCAGATGAGGTCTCTTCCAAGCCTCTCGGACTTCGTGCGGACAAGAGGCGACCGTCAAAGCATTCAGTTTTGCTCCAGTAGTAGGACTTTATTGACTAAATTGTAACATGACGACCTATGTGATTTCGGCAGAACTTTTGAACCCTTAAGTTTGAGCTAGTGGGCTGACGTTCGACACACTCGATCGTTGTGAATCCACCTTTCAGATGAGGTCTCTTCCAAGCCTCTCGGACTTCATGCGTTTGAGCAGCGACTGTCATAGCATTCAGTTTCGCTCCAGGAGTAGGCCTTTATTGACTAAATTGTAACATGACGACCTATGTGATTTCGGCAGAACTTTTGAACCCTCAAGTTTGAGCTAGTAGGCTGACGTTCGACACACTCGATCGTTGTGAATCCACCTTTCAGATGAGGTCTCTTCCAAGCCTCTCGGACTTCGTGCGGACAAGAGGCGACCGTCAAAGCATTCAGTTTTGCTACAGTAGTAGGACTTTATTGACTAAATTGTAACATGACGACCTATGTGATTTCGGCAGAACTTTTGAACCCTTAAGTTTGAGCTAGTGGGCTGACGTTCGACACACTCGATCGTTGTGAATCCACCTTTCAGATGAGGTCTCTTCCAAGCCTCTCGGACTTCATGCGTTTGAGCAGCGACTGTCATAGCATTCAGTTTCGCTCCAGGAGTAGGCCTTTATTGACTAAATTGTAACATGACGACCTATGTGATTTCGGCAGAACTTTTGAACCCTCAAGTTTGAGCTAGTAGGCTGACGTTCGACACACTCGATCGTTGTGAATCCTCCTTTCAGATGAGGTCTCTTCCAAGCCTCTCGGACTTCGTGCGGCCGAGCGGCGACCGTAATTGCATTCAGTTTCGCTCCAGGAGTAGGCCTTCATTGACTAAATTGTAACATGACGACCTATGTGATTTCGGCAGGACCTTTGAACCCTTAAATTAGAGCTAGTGGGCTGACGTTCGACACACTCGATCGTTGTGAATCCACCTTTCCGATGAGGTCTCTTCCAAGCCTCTCGGACTTCGTACGTCCGAGCAGCGACCGTCAAAGCATTCAGTTTCGCTCCAGGTAGGCCTTTATTGAGTAAATTGTAACATGACGACCTATGTGATTTCGGTAGAACTTTTCAAACCTTACGTTTGAGCAACTGGGCTGACGTTCGACACACTCTATCGTTGTGAATCCACCTTTCAGATGAGGTCTCTTCCAAGCCTCTCGGACTTCGTGCGTCCGAGCAGCGACTGTCAAAGCATTCAGTTTCGCTCCAGGAGTAGGACTTTATTGACTAAATTGTAAAATGACGACCTTTGTGATTTCGGCAGAAATTTTGAACCCTTAAGTTTGAGCTAGTGGGCTGACGTTCGACACACTCGATCGTTGTGAATCCACCTTTCAGATGAGGTCTCTTCCAAGCCTCTCGGACTTCGTGCGTCCGAGCAGCGACTGTCAAAGCATTCAGTTTCGCTCCAGGAGTAGGCCTTTATTGACTAAATTTTAACATGACGACCTATGTGATTTCGGCAGAACTTTTCAACCTTTAAGTTTGAGCAACTGGGCTGACGTTCGACACACTCGATCGTTGTGAATCCACCTTTCAGATGAGGTCTCTTCCAAGCCTCTCGGAGGTCGTGCGGCCAAAACACAAGCGTCGAAGCATTCCGTTTCGCTCCAGTAGTAGGCCTTTATTGACAAAATTGTAACATGACGACCTATGTGATTTCGGCAGAACCTTTGAACACTTACGTTTGAGCTAGTAGGCTGATATTCGACACACTCGATCGTTGTGAATCCACCTTTCAGATGAGGTCTCTTCCAAGCCTCTCGGACTTCGTGCGGATGAGAGGCGACCGTCAAAGCATTCAGTTTCGCTCCAGTAGTAGGACTTTATTGACTAAATTGTAACATGACGACCTATGTGATTTCGGCAGAACTTTTGAACCCTTAAGTTTGAGCTAGTGGGCTGACGTTCGACACACTCGATCGTTGTGAATCCACCGTTCAGATGAGGTCTCTTCCAAGCCTCTCGGATGTCATGCGGCCGAAACACGAGCGTCGAAGCATTCCGTTTCGCTCCAGTAGTAGGCCTTTATTGACTAAATTGTAACATGACGACCTATGTGACTTCGGCAGAACTTTTGAACACTTAAGTTTGAGCAACTGGGTTGACGTTCGACACACTCGATCGTTGTGAATCCACCTTTCAGATGAGGTCTCTTCCAAGCCTCTCGGAGGTCGTGCGGCCGAAACACAAGCGTCGAAGCATTCCGTTTCGCTCCAGTAGTAGGCCTTTATTGACTAAATTGTAACATGACGACCTATGTGATTTCGGCAGAACTTTTGAACCCTTAAGTTAGAGCTAGTGGGCTGATCTTCGACACACTCGATCGTTGTGAATCCACCTTTCCAATAAGGTCTCTTCCAAGCCTCTCGGACTTCGTGCGGCCGAGAGGCGACCGTCAAAGCATTCGCTTTCGCTCCAGTAGTAGGACTTTATTGACTAAATTGTAACATGACGACCTATGTGATTTCGGCAGAACTTTTGAACACTTACGTTTGAGCTAGTAGGCTGACATTCGACACACTCGATCGTTGTGAATCCACCTTTCAGATGAGGTCTCTTCCAAGCCTCTCGGACTTCGTGCGGACAAGAGGCGACCGTCAAAGCATTCAGTTTTGCTCCAGTAGTAGGACTTTATTGACTAAATTGTAACATGACGACCTATGTGATTTCGGCAGAACTTTTGAACCCTTAAGTTTGAGCTAGTGGGCTGACGTTCGACACACTCGATCGTTGTGAATCCACCTTTCAGATGAGGTCTCTTCCAAGCCTCTCGGACTTCATGCGTTTGAGCAGCGACTGTCATAGCATTCAGTTTCGCTCCAGGAGTAGGCCTTTATTGACTAAATTGTAACATGACGACCTATGTGATTTCGGCAGAACTTTTGAACCCTCAAGTTTGAGCTAGTAGGCTGACGTTCGACACACTCGATCGTTGTGAATCCACCTTTCAGATGAGGTCTCTTCCAAGCCTCTCGGACTTCGTGCGGACAAGAGGCGACCGTCAAAGCATTCAGTTTTGCTACAGTAGTAGGACTTTATTGACTAAATTGTAACATGACGACCTATGTGATTTCGGCAGAACTTTTGAACCCTTAAGTTTGAGCTAGTGGGCTGACGTTCGACACACTCGATCGTTGTGAATCCACCTTTCAGATGAGGTCTCTTCCAAGCCTCTCGGACTTCATGCGTTTGAGCAGCGACTGTCATAGCATTCAGTTTCGCTCCAGGAGTAGGCCTTTATTGACTAAATTGTAACATGACGACCTATGTGATTTCGGCAGAACTTTTGAACCCTCAAGTTTGAGCTAGTAGGCTGACGTTCGACACACTCGATCGTTGTGAATCCTCCTTTCAGATGAGGTCTCTTCCAAGCCTCTCGGACTTCGTGCGGCCGAGCGGCGACCGTAATTGCATTCAGTTTCGCTCCAGGAGTAGGCCTTCATTGACTAAATTGTAACATGACGACCTATGTGATTTCGGCAGGACCTTTGAACCCTTAAATTAGAGCTAGTGGGCTGACGTTCGACACACTCGATCGTTGTGAATCCACCTTTCCGATGAGGTCTCTTCCAAGCCTCTCGGACTTCGTACGTCCGAGCAGCGACCGTCAAAGCATTCAGTTTCGCTCCAGGTAGGCCTTTATTGAGTAAATTGTAACATGACGACCTATGTGATTTCGGTAGAACTTTTCAAACCTTACGTTTGAGCAACTGGGCTGACGTTCGACACACTCTATCGTTGTGAATCCACCTTTCAGATGAGGTCTCTTCCAAGCCTCTCGGACTTCGTGCGTCCGAGCAGCGACTGTCAAAGCATTCAGTTTCGCTCCAGGAGTAGGTCTTTATTGACTAAATTGTAACATGACGACCTTTGTGATTTCGGCAGAACCTTTGAACCCTTAAGTTTGAGCTAGTGGGCTGACGTTCGACACACTCGATCGTTGTGAATCCACCTTTCAGATGAGGTCTCTTTCAAGCCTCTCGGATGTCATGCGGCCGAAACACAAGCGTCGAAGCATTCCGTTGCGCTCCAGTAATAGGCCTTTATTGGCTAAATTGTAACATGACGACCTATGTGATTTCGGCAGAACTTTTGAACACTTACGTTTGAGCTAGTAGGCTGACATTCGACACACTCGATCGTTGTGAATCCACCTTTCAGATGAGGTCTCTTCCAAGCATCCCGGAGGTCGTGCGGCCGAAACACAAGCGTCGAAGCATTCCGTTTCGCTCCAGTAGTAGGCCTTTATTGACTAAATTGTAACATGACGACCTATGTGATTTCGGCAGAACTTTTGAACACTTACGTTTGAGCTAGTAGGCTGACATTCGACACACTCGATCGTTGTGAATCCACCTTACAGATGAGGTCTCTTCCAAGCCTCTCGGACTTCGTGCGTCCGAGCAGCGACTGTCAAAGCATTCAGTTTCGCTTCAGGAGTAGGCCTTTATTGACTAAATTGTAACATGACGACCTATGTGATTTCGGCAGAACTTTTCAACCCTTAAGTTTGAGAAACTTGGCTGACGTTCGACACACTCGATCGTTGTGAATCCACCTTTCAGATGAGGTCTCTTCCAAGCATCCCGGAGGTCGTGCGGCCGAAACACAAGCGTCGAAGCATTCCGTTTCGCTCCAGTAGTAGGCCTTTATTGACTAAATTGTAACATGACGACCTATGTGATTTCGGCAGAACTTTTGAACCCTTAAGTTAGAGCTAGTGGGGATGACATTCGACACACTCGATCGTTGTGAATCCACCTTTCCGATAAGGTCTCTTCCAAGCCTCTCGGACTTCGTGCGGCCGAGAGGCGACCGTCAAAGCATTCGCTTTCGCTCCAGTAGTAGGACTTTATTGACTAAATTGTAACATGACGACCTATGTGATTTCGGCAGAACTTTTGAACACTTACGTTTGAGCTAGTAGGCTGACATTCGACACACTCGATCGTTGTGAATCCACCTTTCAGATGAGGTCTCTTCCAAGCCTCTCGGACTTCGTGCGTCCGAGCAGCGACTGTCAAAGCATTCAGTTTCGCTCCAGGAGTAGGCCTTTATTGACTAAATTGTAACATGACGACCTATGTGATTTCGGCAGAACTTTTCAACCCTTAAGTTTGAGCAACTGGGCTGACGTTCGACACACTCGATCGTTGTGAATCCACCTTTCAGATGAGGTCTCTTCCAAGCATCCCGGAGGTCGTGCGGCCGAAACACAAGCGTCGAAGCATTCCGTTTCGCTCCAGTAGTAGGCCTTTATTGACTAAATTGTAACATGACGACCTATGTGATTTCGGCAGAACTTTTGAACCCTTAAGTTAGAGCTAGTGGGGATGACATTCGACACACTCGATCGTTGTGAATCCACCTTTCCGATAAGGTCTCTTCCAAGCCTCTCGGACTTCGTGCGGCCGAGAGGCGACCGTCAAAGCATTCGCTTTCGCTCCAGTAGTAGGACTTTATTGACTAAATTGTAACATGACGACCTATGTGATTTCGGCAGAACTTTTGAACACTTACGTTTGAGCTAGTAGGCTGACATTCGACACACTCGATCGTTGTGAATCCACCTTTCAGATGAGGTCTCTTCCAAGCCTCTCGGACTTCGTGCGGACGAGAGGCGACCGTCAAAGCATTCAGTTTCGCTCCAGTAGTAGGACTTTATTGACTAAATTGTAACATGACGACCTATGTGATTTCGGCAGAAGTTTTGAACCCTTAAGTTTGAGCTAGTGGGCTGACGTTCGACACTCTTGATCGTTGTGAATCCACCTTTCAGATGAGGTCTCTTCCAAGCCTCTCGGAGGTCGTGCGGCCGAAACACGAGCGTCGAAGCATTCCGTTTCGCTCCAGTAGTAGGCCTTTATTGACTAAATTGTAAAATGACGACCTTTGTGATTTCGGCAGAACTTTTGAACCCTTAAGTTTGAGCTAGTGGGCTGACGTTCGACACTCTTGATCGTTGTGAATCCACCTTTCAGATGAGGTCTCTTCCAAGCGTCTCGGAGGTCGTGCGGCCGAAACACGAGCGTCGAAGCATTCCGTTTCGCTCCAGTAGTAGGCCTTTATTGACTAAATTGTAAAATGACGACCTTTGTGATTTCGGCAGAACTTTTGAACCCTTAAGTTTGAGCTAGTGGGCTGACGTTCGACACACTCGATCGTTGTGAATCCACCTTTCAGATGAGGTCTCTTCCAAGCCTCTCGGACTTCGTGCGTCCGAGCAGCGACTGTCAAAGCATTCAGTTTCGCTCCAGGAGTAGGCCTTTATTGACTAAATTTTAACATGACGACCTATGTGATTTCGGCAGAACTTTTCAACCTTTAAGTTTGAGCAACTGGGCTGACGTTCGACACACTCGATCGTTGTGAATCCACCTTTCAGATGAGGTCTCTTCCAAGCCTCTCGGAGGTCGTGCGGCCAAAACACAAGCGTCGAAGCATTCCGTTTCGCTCCAGTAGTAGGCCTTTATTGACAAAATTGTAACATGACGACCTATGTGATTTCGGCAGAACCTTTGAACACTTACGTTTGAGCTAGTAGGCTGATATTCGACACACTCGATCGTTGTGAATCCACCTTTCAGATGAGGTCTCTTCCAAGCCTCTCGGACTTCGTGCGGATGAGAGGCGACCGTCAAAGCATTCAGTTTCGCTCCAGTAGTAGGACTTTATTGACTAAATTGTAACATGACGACCTATGTGATTTCGGCAGAACTTTTGAACCCTTAAGTTTGAGCTAGTGGGCTGACGTTCGACACACTCGATCGTTGTGAATCCACCTTTCAGATGAGGTCTCTTCCAAGCCTCTCGGATGTCATGCGGCCGAAACACGAGCGTCGAAGCATTCCGTTTCGCTCCAGTAGTAGGCCTTTATTGACTAAATTGTAACATGACGACCTATGTGACTTCGGCAGAACTTTTGAACACTTAAGTTTGAGCAACTGGGTTGACGTTCGACACACTCGATCGTTGTGAATCCACCTTTCAGATGAGGTCTCTTCCAAGCCTCTCGGAGGTCGTGCGGCCGAAACACAAGCGTCGAAGCATTCCGTTTCGCTCCAGTAGTAGGCCTTTATTATCTAAATTGTAACATGACGACCTATGTGATTTCGTCAGAACTTTTGAACCCTTAAGTTAGAGCTAGTGGGCTGATCTTCGACACACTCGATCGTTGTGAATCCACCTTTCCAATAAGGTCTCTTCCAAGCCTCTCGGACTTCGTGCGGCCGAGAGGCGACCGTCAAAGCATTCGCTTTCGCTCCAGTAGTAGGACTTTATTGACTAAATTGTAACATGACGACCTATGTGATTTCGGCAGAACTTTTGAACACTTACGTTTGAGCTAGTAGGCTGACATTCGACACACTCGATCGTTGTGAATCCACCTTTCAGATGAGGTCTCTTCCAAGCCTCTCGGACTTCGTGCGGACAAGAGGCGACCGTCAAAGCATTCAGTTTTGCTCCAGTAGTAGGACTTTATTGACTAAATTGTAACATGACGACCTATGTGATTTCGGCAGAACTTTTGAACCCTTAAGTTTGAGCTAGTGGGCTGACGTTCGACACACTCGATCGTTGTGAATCCACCTTTCAGATGAGGTCTCTTCCAAGCCTCTCGGACTTCATGCGTTTGAGCAGCGACTGTCATAGCATTCAGTTTCGCTCCAGGAGTAGGCCTTTATTGACTAAATTGTAACATGACGACCTATGTGATTTCGGCAGAACTTTTGAACCCTCAAGTTTGAGCTAGTAGGCTGACGTTCGACACACTCGATCGTTGTGAATCCACCTTTCAGATGAGGTCTCTTCCAAGCCTCTCGGACTTCGTGCGGACAAGAGGCGACCGTCAAAGCATTCAGTTTTGCTCCAGTAGTAGGACTTTATTGACTAAATTGTAACATGACGACCTATGTGATTTCGGCAGAACTTTTGAACCCTTAAGTTTGAGCTAGTGGGCTGACGTTCGACACACTCGATCGTTGTGAATCCACCTTTCAGATGAGGTCTCTTCCAAGCCTCTCGGACTTCATGCGTTTGAGCAGCGACTGTCATAGCATTCAGTTTCGCTCCAGGAGTAGGCCTTTATTGACTAAATTGTAACATGACGACCTATGTGATTTCGGCAGAACTTTTGAACCCTCAAGTTTGAGCTAGTAGGCTGACGTTCGACACACTCGATCGTTGTGAATCCTCCTTTCAGATGAGGTCTCTTCCAAGCCTCTCGGACTTCGTGCGGCCGAGCGGCGACCGTAATTGCATTCAGTTTCGCTCCAGGAGTAGGCCTTTATTGACTAAATTGTAACATGACGACCTATGTGATTTCGGCAGGACCTTTGAACCCTTAAATTAGAGCTAGTGGGCTGACGTTCGACACACTCGATCGTTGTGAATCCACCTTTCCGATGAGGTCTCTTCCAAGCCTCTCGGACTTCGTACGTCCGAGCAGCGACCGTCAAAGCATTCAGTTTCGCTCCAGGTAGGCCTTTATTGAGTAAATTGTAACATGACGACCTATGTGATTTCGGTAGAACTTTTCAAACCTTACGTTTGAGCAACTGGGCTGACGTTCGACACACTCTATCGTTGTGAATCCACCTTTCAGATGAGGTCTCTTCCAAGCCTCTCGGACTTCGTGCGTCCGAGCAGCGACTGTCAAAGCATTCAGTTTCGCTGCAGGATTAGGACTTTATTGACTAAATTGTAACATGACGACCTTTGTGATTTCGGCAGAACCTTTGAACCCTTAAGTTTGAGCTAGTGGGCTGACGTTCGACACACTCGATCGTTGTGAATCCACCTTTCAGATGAGGTCTCTTTCAAGCCTCTCGGATGTCATGCGGCCGAAACACAAGCGTCGAAGCATTCCGTTTCGCTCCAGTAGTAGGCCTTTATTGGCTAAATTGTAACATGACGACCTATGTGACTTCGGCAGAACTTTTGAACACTTAAGTTTGAGCAAGTAGGCTGACATTCGACACACTCGATCGTTGTGAATCCACCTTTCAGATGAGGTCTCTTCCAAGCCTCTCGGACTTCGTGCGGCCGAGCGGCGACCTTCAAAGCATTCAGTTTCGCTCCAGTAGTAGGCCTTTATTGACTAAATTGTAACATGACGACCTATGTGATTTCGGCAGAACTTTTGAACACTTACGTTTGAGCTAGTAGGCTGACATTCGACACACTCGATCGTTGTGAATCCACCTTTCAGATGAGGTCTCTTCCAAGCCTCTCGGACTTCGTGCGGACGAGAGGCGACCGTCAAAGCATTCAGTTTCGCTCCAGTAGTAGGACTTTATTGATTAAATTGTAACATGACGACCTTTGTGATTTCGGCAGAACCTTTGAACCCTTAAGTTTGAGCTAGTGGGCTGACGTTCGACACTCTTGATCGTTGTGTATCCACCTTTTCAGATGAGGTCTCTTCCAAGCCTCTCGGACTTCGTGCGGCCGAGAGGCGACCGTCAAAGCATTCGCTTTCGCTCCAGTAGTAGGACTTTATTGACTAAATTGTAACATGACGACCTATGTGATTTCGGCAGAACTTTTGAACACTTACGTTTGAGCTAGTAGGCTGACATTCGACACACTCGATCGTTGTGAATCCACCTTTCAGATGAGGTCTCTTCCAAGCCTCTCGGACTTCGTGCGGACGAGAGCCGACCGTCAAAGCATTCAGTTTCGCTCCAGTAGTAGGACTTTATTGACTAAATTGTAACATGACGACCTATGTGATTTCGGCAGAAGTTTTGAACCCTTAAGTTTGAGCTAGTGGGCTGACGTTCGACACTCTTGATCGTTGTGAATCCACCTTTCAGATGAGGTCTCTTCCAAGCCTCTCGGAGGTCGTGCGGCCGAAACACGAGCGTCGAAGCATTCCGTTTCGCTCCAGTAGTAGGCCTTTATTGACTAAATTGTAAAATGACGACCTTTGTGATTTCGGCAGAACTTTTGAACCCTTAAGTTTGAGCTAGTGGGCTGACGTTCGAGACTCTTGATCGTTGTGAATCCACCTTTCAGATGAGGTCTCTTCCAAGCCTCTCGGAGGTCGTGCGGCCAAAACACAATCGTCGAAGCATTCCGTTTCGCTCCAGTAGTAGGCCTTTATTGACTAAATTGTAACATGACGACCTATGTGATTTCGGCAGAACTTTTGAACCCTTTAGTTTGAGCTAGTGGGCTGACGTTCGACACACTCGATCGTTGTGAATCCACCTTTCAGATGATGTCTCTCCCAAGCCTCTCGGACTTCGTGCGTCCGAGCAGCGACTGTCAAAGCATTCAGTTTCGCTCCAGGAGTAGGCCTTTATTGACTAAATTGTAACATGACGACCTATGTGATTTCGGCAGAACTTTTCAACCCTTAAGTTTGAGCAACTGGGCTGACGTTCGACACACTCGATCGTTGTGAATCCACCTTTCAGATGAGGTCTCTTCCAAGCATCCCGGAGGTCGTGCGGCCGAAACACAAGCGTCGAAGCATTCCGTTTCGCTCCAGTAGTAGGCCTTTATTGACTAAATGCAGCCCTATGGGGGGCACAAGTCAGTGCAAACTGTAGGTCGGTCCCAAGCCCGGATAAATGCAGAGGGTTGCGTCAGGAAGGGCATCCGGCTTAAAACCTTGCCAAACAAATATGAGCGTTCATCCAAAGAATTCCATACCGGATCGGTCGTGGCCCGGGTTAACAACGTCCGCCACCGGCGCCGTCAACCTGCAGGGCGCTGTTGGAAATTCAGCTACTGTGGGTCGAAGTCAAAGAAGAAGAAGAAGAGGTGGAAAGCGGGTTCTTCGGCCGAAAGAGAAGAGGAGAACACAGAGCCTAGAACTGAATGTGGGGACTTTGAATGTTGGGACTATGACAGGAAAATCTCGGGAGTTGGTTGACATGATGATTAGGAGAAAGGTTGATATATTGTGTGTCCAGGAGACCAGGTGGAAAGGCAGTAAGGCTAGAAGTTTAGGGGCAGGGTTTAAATTATTTTACCATGGTGTAGATGGGAAGAGAAATGGAGTCGGGGTTATTTTAAAAGAAGAGTTGGCTAAGAATGTCTTGGAGGTGAAAAGAGTATCAGATCGAGTGATGAGGCTGAAATTTGAAATTGAGGGTGTTATGTGTAATGTGATTAGTGGCTATGCCCCACAGGTAGGATGTGACCTAGAGGTGAAAGAGAAATTCTGGAAGGAGCTAGATGATGTAGTTCTGAGCATCCCAGACAGAGAGAGAGTCGTAATTGGTGCAGATTGTAATGGACATGTTGGTGAAGGTAATAGGGGTGATGAAGAAGTGATGGGTAAGTACGGCATCCAGGAAAGGAACTTGGAGGGACAGATGGTGGTAGACTTTGCAACAAGGATGCAAATGGCTGTAGTGAACACTTTTTTCCAGAAGAGGCACGAACATAGGGTGACCTACAAGAGCGGAGGTAGAAGCACACAGGTGGATTACATCTTGTGCAGACGATGTAATCTGAAGGAGGTTACCAACTGTAAGGTAGTGGTAGGGGAGAGTGTGGCTAGACAGCATAGGATGGTGGTGTGTAAGATGACTCTGGTGGTGGGGAGGAAAATTAGGAAGACAAAGGCAGAGAAGAGAACCATGTGGTGGAAGCTGAGACAGGACGAGTGTTGTGCAGCTTTTCGGGAAGAGGTGATACAGGCTCTCGGTGGACGGGAAGAGCTTCCAGAAGACTGGACCACTGCAGCCAAGGTGATCAGAGAAGCAGGCAGGAGAGTACTTGGTGTATCTTCTGGCAGGAAAGGAGAGAAGGAGACTTGGTGGTGGAACCTCACAGTACAGGAAATCGTACAAGGAAAACGGTTAGCTAAGAAGAAGTGGGACACTGAGAGGACCGAGGAGAGGCGAAAGGAATACATTGAGATGCGACACAGGGCAAAGGTAGAGGTGGCAAAGGCAAAACAAGAGGCATATGATGACATGTATGGCAGGTTGGACACTAAAGAAGGAGAAAAGGATCTATACAGGCTGGCCAGACAGAGGGATAGAGATGGGAAGGATGTGCAGCAGGTTAGGGTGATTAAGGATAGAGATGGAAATATGTTGACTGGTACCAGCAGTGTGCTAGGTAGATGGAAAGAATACTTTGAGGAGTTGATGAATGAGGAAAATGATAGAGAAGGGAGAGTAGAAGAGGCAAGTGTGGTGGACCAGGAAGTGGCAATGATTAGTAAGGGGGAAGTTAGAAAGGCATTAAAGAGAATGAAAAATGGAAAGGCAGTTGGTCCTGATGACATTCCTGTGGAGGTATGGAAGCATCTAGGAGAGGTGGCTGTGGAGTTTTTGACCAGCTTGTTCAATAGAATTCTAGTGCGTGAGAAGATGCCTGAGGAATGGAGGAAAAGTGTACTGGTGCCCATTTTTAAGAACAAAGGTGATGTGCAGAGCTGTGGCAACTATAGAGGAATAAAGTTGATGAGCCACACAATGAAGTTATGGGAAAGAGTAGTGGAGGCTAGACTCAGGACAGAAGTGAGTATTTGCGAGCAACAGTATGGTTTCATGCCTAGAAAGAGTACCACAGATGCATTATTTGCCTTGAGGATGTTGATGGAAAAGTACAGAGAAGGTCAGAAGGAGCTACATTGTGTCTTTGTAGATCTAGAGAAAGCCTATGACAGAGTACCCAGAGAGGAACTGTGGTACTGCATGCGGAAGTCTGGAGTGGCAGAGAAGTATGTTAGAATAATACAGGACATGTACGAGGGCAGCAGAACAGCGGTGAGGTGTGCTGTCGGTGTGACAGAAGAATTTAAGGTGGACGTGGGACTGCATCAGGGATCAGCCCTGAGCCCCTTCCTTTTTGCAGTGGTGATGGATAGGCTGACAGATGAGGTTAGACTGGAATCCCCGTGGACCATGATGTTTGCAGATGACATTGTGATCTGCAGTGAAAGCAGGGAGCAGCTGGAGGAACAGTTAGAAAGATGGAGGCATGCACTGGAAAGAAGAGGAATGAAGATTAGCCGAAGTAAAACAGAATATATGTGCATGAATGAGAGGGGTGGTGGGGGAAGAATGAGGCTACAGGGAGAAGAGATGGCAAGGGTAGAGGACTTTAAATACTTGGGGTCAACCGTCCAGAGCAATGGTGAGTGTGGTCAGGAAGTGAAGAAACGGGTCCAAGCAGGTTGGAACGGGTGGAGGAAGGTGTCAGGTGTGTTATGTGACAGAAGAGTCTCTGCTAGGATGAAGGGCAAAGTTTATAAAACAGTGGTGGGCCAGCCATGATGTATGGATTAGAGACAGTGGCACTGAAGAGAAAACAGGAAGCAGAGCTGGAGGTGGCGGAAATGAAGATGTTGAGGTTCGCTCTCGGAGTGACCAGGTTGGATAAAATTAGAAATGAGCTCATCAGAGGGACAGCCAAGGTTCGATGTTTTGGAGACAAAGTTAGAGAGAGCAGACTTCAATGGTTTGGACACGTCCAGAGGAGAGAGAGTGAGTATATCGGTAGAAGGATGATGAGGATGGAGCTGCCAGGCAAGAGAGCTAGAGGAAGACCAAAGAGAAGGTTGATGGATGTCGAGAGGGAAGACATGATGGCAGTTGGTGTTCGAGAGGAGGATGCAGGAGATAGGCTCTCATGGAAAAGGATGACGCGCTGTGGCGACCCCTAACGGGACAAGCCGAAAGGAAAAGAAGAAGAAGAAGTAGGCCTTTATTGACTAAATTGTAACATGACGACCTATGTGATTTCGGCAGAACTTTTGAACCCTTACGTTAGAGCTAGTAGGCTGACATTCGACACACTCGATCGTTATGAATCCACCTTTCAGATGAGGTCTCTTCCAAGCCTCTCGGACTTCGTGCGGCCGAGAGGCGACCGTCAAAGCATTCGCTTTCGCTCCAGTAGTAGGACTTTATTGACTAAATTGTAACATGACGACCTATGTGATTTCGGCAGAACTTTTGAACACTTACGTTTGAGCTAGTAGGCTGACATTCGACACACTCGATCGTTATGAATCCACCTTTCAGATGAGGTCTCTTCCAAGCCTCTCGGACTTCGTGCGTCCGAGCAGCGACTGTCAAAGCATTCAGTTTCGCTCCAGGAGTAGGCCTTTATTGACTAAATTGTAACATGACGACCTATGTGATTTCGGCAGAACTTTTCAACCCTTAAGTTTGAGCAACTGGGCTGACGTTCGACAGACTCGATCGTTGTGAATCCACCTTTCAGATGAGGTCTCTTCCAAGCATCCCGGAGGTCGTGCGGCCGAAACACAAGCGTCGAAGCATTCCGTTTCGCTCCAGTAGTAGGCCTTTATTGACTAAATTGTAACATGACGACCTATGTGATTTCGGCAGAACTTTTGAACCCTTAAGTTAGAGCTAGTGGGGATGACATTCGACACACTCGATCGTTGTGAATCCACCTTTCCGATAAGGTCTCTTCCAAGCCTCTCGGACTTCGTGCGGCCGAGAGGCGACCGTCAAAGCATTCGCTTTCGCTCCAGTAGTAGGACTTTATTGACTAAATTGTAACATGACGACCTATGTGATTTCGGCAGAACTTTTGAACACTTACGTTTGAGCTAGTAGGCTGACATTCGACACACTCGATCGTTGTGAATCCACCTTTCAGATGAGGTCTCTTCCAAGCCTTTCAGACTTCGTGCGGACGAGAGGCGACCGTCAAAGCATTCAGTTTCGCTCCAGTAGTAGGACTTTATTGACTAAATTGTAACATGACGACCTATGTGATTTCGGCAGAAGTTTTGAACCCTTAAGTTTGAGCTAGTGGGCTGACGTTCGACACTCTTGATCGTTGTGAATCCACCTTTCAGATGAGGTCTCTTCCAAGCCTCTCGGAGGTCGTGCGGCCGAAACACGAGCGTCGAAGCATTCCGTTTCGCTCCAGTAGTAGGCCTTTATTGACTAAATTGTAAAATGACGACCTTTGTGATTTCGGCAGAACTTTTGAACCCTTAAGTTTGAGCTAGTGGGCTGACGTTCGACACTCTTGATCGTTGTGAATCCACCTTTCAGATGAGGTCTCTTCCAAGCGTCTCGGAGGTCGTGCGGCCGAAACACGAGCGTCGAAGCATTCCGTTTCGCTCCAGTAGTAGGCCTTTATTGACTAAATTGTAAAATGACGACCTTTGTGATTTCGGCAGAACTTTTGAACCCTTAAGTTTGAGCTAGTGGGCTGACGTTCGACACACTCGATCGTTGTGAATCCACCTTTCAGATGAGGTCTCTTCCAAGCCTCTCGGACTTCGTGCGTCCGAGCAGCGACTGTCAAAGCATTCAGTTTCGCTCCAGGAGTAGGCCTTTATTGACAAAATTTTAACATGACGACCTATGTGATTTCGGCAGAACTTTTCAACCTTTAAGTTTGAGCAACTGGGCTGACGTTCGACACACTCGATCGTTGTGAATCCACCTTTCAGATGAGGTCTCTTCCAAGCCTCTCGGAGGTCGTGCGGCCAAAACACAAGCGTCGAAGCATTCCGTTTCGCTCCAGTAGTAGGCCTTTATTGACAAAATTGTAACATGACGACCTATGTGATTTCGGCAGAACCTTTGAACACTTACGTTTGAGCTAGTAGGCTGATATTCGACACACTCGATCGTTGTGAATCCACCTTTCAGATGAGGTCTCTTCCAAGCCTCTCGGACTTCGTGCGGATGAGAGGCGACCGTCAAAGCATTCAGTTTCGCTCCAGTAGTAGGACTTTATTGACTAAATTGTAACATGACGAACTATGTGATTTCGGCAGAACTTTTGAACCCTTAAGTTTGAGCTAGTGGGCTGACGTTCGACACACTCGATCGTTGTGAATCCACCTTTCAGATGAGGTCTCTTCCAAGCCTCTCGGATGTCATGCGGCCGAAACACGAGCGTCGAAGCATTCCGTTTCGCTCCAGTAGTAGGCCTTTATTGACTAAATTGTAACATGACGACCTATGTGACTTCGGCAGAACTTTTGAACACTTAAGTTTGAGCAACTGGGTTGACGTTCGACACACTCGATCGTTGTGAATCCACCTTTCAGATGAGGTCTCTTCCAAGCCTCTCGGAGGTCTTGCGGCCGAAACACAAGCGTCGAAGCATTCCGTTTCGCTCCAGTAGTAGGCCTTTATTATCTAAATTGTAACATGACGACCTATGTGATTTCGTCAGAACTTTTGAACCCTTAAGTTAGAGCTAGTGGGCTGATCTTCGACACACTCGATCGTTGTGAATCCACCTTTCCAATAAGGTCTCTTCCAAGCCTCTCGGACTTCGTGCGGGCGAGAGGCGACCGTCAAAGCATTCGCTTTCGCTCCAGTAGTAGAACTTTATTGACTAAATTGTAACATGACGACCTATGTGATTTCGGCAGAACTTTTGAACACTTACGTTTGAGCTAGTAGGCTGACATTCGACACACTCGATCGTTGTGAATCCACCTTTCAGATGAGGTCTATTCCAAGCCTCTCGGACTTCGTGCGGACAAGAGGCGACCGTCAAAGCATTCAGTTTTGCTCCAGTAGTAGGACTTTATTGACTAAATTGTAACATGACGACCTATGTGATTTCGGCAGAACTTTTGAACCCTTAAGTTTGAGCTAGTGGGCTGACGTTCGACACACTCGATCGTTGTGAATCCACCTTTCAGATGAGGTCTCTTCCAAGCCTCTCGGACTTCATGCGTCCGAGCAGCGACTGTCATAGCATTCAGTTTCGCTCCAGGATTAGGCCTTTATTGACTAAATTGTAACATGACGACCTATGTGATTTCGGCAGAACTTTTGAACCCTCAAGTTTGAGCTAGTAGGCTGACGTTCGAAACACTCGATCGTTGTGAATCCTCCTTTCAGATGAGGTCTCTTCCAAGCCTCTCGGACTTCGTGCGGCCGAGCGGCGACCGTAATTGCATTCAGTTTCGCTCCAGGAGTAGGCCTTTATTGACTAAATTGTAACATGACGACCTATGTGATTTCGGCAGGACCTTTGAACCCTTAAATTAGAGCTAGTGGGCTGACGTTCGACACACTCGATCGTTGTGAATCCACCTTTCCGATGAGGTCTCTTCCAAGCCTCTCGGACTTCGTACGTCCGAGCAGCGACCGTCAAAGCATTCAGTTTCGCTCCAGGAGTAGGCCTTTATTGAGTAAATTGTAACATGACGACCTATGTGATTTCGGTAGAACTTTTCAAACCTTACGTTTGAGCAACTGGGCTGACGTTCGACACACTCTATCGTTGTGAATCCACCTTTCAGATGAGGTCTCTTCCAAGCCTCTCGGACTTCGTGCGTCCGAGCAGCGACTGTCAAAGCATTCAGTTTCGCTCCAGGAGTAGGACTTTATTGACTAAATTGTAACATGACGACCTTTGTGATTTCGGCAGAACCTATGAACCCTTAAGTTTGAGCTAGTGGGCTGACGTTCGACACACTCGATCGTTGTGAATCCACCTTTCAGATGAGGTCTCTTTCAAGCCTCTCGGATGTCATGCGGCCGAAACACAAGCGTCGAAGCATTCCGTTTCGCTCCAGTAGTAGGCCTTTATTGGCTAAATTGTAACATGACGACCTATGTGACTTCGGCAGAACTTTTGAACACTTAAGTTTGAGCAAGTAGGCTGACATTCGACACACTCGATCGTTGTGAATCCACCTTTCAGATGAGGTCTCTTCCAAGCCTCTCGGACTTCGTGCGGCCGAGCGGCGACCTTCAAAGCATTCAGTTTCGCTCCAGTAGTAGGCCTTTATTGACTAAATTGTAACATGACGACCTATGTGACTTCGGCAGAACTTTTGAACACTTAAGTTTGAGCTAGTGGGCTGACGTTCGACACTCTTGATCGTTGTGAATCCACCTTTTCAGATGAGGTCTCTTCCAAGCCTCTCGGAGGTCGTGCGGCCAAAACACAAGCGTCGAAGCATTCCGTTTCGCTCCAGTAGTAGGCCTTTATTGACTAAATTGTAACATGACGACCTATGTGATTTCGGCAGAACTTTTGAACCCTTTAGTTTGAGCTAGTGGGCTGACGTTCGACACACTCGATCGTTGTGAATCCACCTTTCAGATGATGTCTCTCCCAAGCCTCTCGGACTTCGTGCGTCCGAGCAGCGACTGTCAAAGCATTCAGTTTCGCTCCAGGAGTAGGCCTTTATTGACTAAATTGTAACATGACGACCTATGTGATTTCAGCAGAACTTTTGAACCCTTAAGTTAGAGCTAGTGGGGATGACGTTCGACACACTCGATCGTTGTGAATCCACCTTTCCGATAAGGTCTCTTCCAAGCCTCTCGGACTTCGTGCGGCCGAGAGGCGACCGTCAAAGCATTCGCTTTCGCTCCAGTAGTAGGACTTTATTGACTAAATTGTAACATGACGACCTATGTGATTTCGGCAGAACTTTTGAACACTTACGTTTGAGCTACTAGGCTGACATTCGACACACTCGATCGTTGTGAATCCACCTTTCAGATGAGGTCTCTTCCAAGCCTCTCGGAGGTCGTGCGGCCGAAACACGAGCGTCGAAGCATTCCGTTTCGCTCTAGTAGTAGGCCTTTATTGACTAAATTGTAAAATGACGACCTTTGTGATTTCGGCAGAACTTTTGAACCCTTAAGTTTGAGCTAGTGGGCTGACGTTCGACACTCTTGATCGTTGTGAATCCACCTTTCAGATGAGGTCTCTTCCAAGCCTCTCGGAGGTCGTGCGGCCAAAACACGAGCGTCGAAGCATTCCGTTTCGCTCCAGTAGTAGGCCTTTATTGACTAAATTGTAAAATGACGACCTTTGTGATTTCGGCAGAACTTTTGAACCCTTAAGTTTGAGCTAGTGGGCTGACGTTCGACACACTCGATCGTTGTGAATCCACCTTTCAGATGAGTTCTGTTCCAAGCCTCTCGGACTTCGTGCGTCCGAGCAGCGACTGTCAAAGCATTCAGTTTCGCTCCAGGAGTAGGCTTTTTTTGACTAAATTGTAACATTACGACCTATGTGATTTCGGCAGAACTTTTCAACCTTTAAGTTTGAGCAACTGGGCTGACGTTCGACACACTCGATCGTTGTGAAACCACCTTTCAGATGAGGTCTCTTCCAAGCGTCTCGGAGGTCGTGCGGCCGAAACACGAGCGTCGAAGCATTCCGTTTCGCTCCAGTAGTAGGCCTTTATTGACTAAATTGTAAAATGACGACCTTTGTGATTTCGGCAGAACTTTTGAACCCTTAAGTTTGAGCTAGTGGGCTGACGTTCGACACACTCGATCGTTGTGAATCCACCTTTCAGATGAGGTCTCTTCCAAGCCTCTCGGACTTCGTGCGTCCAAGCAGCGACTGTCAAAGCATTCAGTTTCGCTCCAGGAGTAGGCCTTTATTGACTAAATTGTAACATGACGACCTATGTGATTTCGGCAGAACTTTTCAACCTTTAAGTTTGAGCAACTGGGCTGACGTTCGACACACTCGATCGTTGTGAATCCACCTTTCAGATGAGGTCTCTTCTAAGCCTCTCGGAGGTCGTGCGGCCAAAACACAAGCGTCGAAGCATTCCGTTTCGCTCCAGTAGTAGGCCTTTATTGACTAAATTGTAACATGACGACCTATGTGATTTCAGCAGAACCTTTGAACACTTACGTTTGAGCTAGTAGGCTGATATTCGACACACTCGATCGTTGTGAATCCACCTTTCAGATGAGGTCTCTTCCAAGCCTCTCGGACTTCGTGCGGATGAGAGGCGACCGTCAAAGCATTCAGTTTCGCTCCAGTAGTAGGCCGTTATTGACTAAATTGTAACATGACGACCTATGTGATTTCGGCAGAACTTTTCAACCCTTAAGTTTGAGCAACTGGGCTGACGTTCGACACACTCGATAGTTGTGAATCCACCTTTCAGATGAGGTCTCTTCCAAGCATCTCGGAGGTCGTGCGGCCGAAACACAAGTGTCGAAGCATTCCGTTTCGCTCCAGTAGTAGGCCTTTATTGACTAAATTGTAACATGACGACCTATGTGATTTCGGCAGAACTTTTGAACCCTTAAGTTAGAGCTAGTGGGGATGACGTTCGACACACTCGATCGTTGTGAATCCACCTTTCCGATAAGGTCTCTTCCAAGCCTCTCGGACTTCGTGCGGACGAGAGGCGACCGTCAAAGCATTCAGTTTCGCTACAGTAATAGGACTTTATTGACTAAATTGTAACATGACGACCTATGTGATTTCGGCAGAAGTTTTGAACCCTTAAGTTTGAGCTAGTGGGTTGACGTTCGACACTCTTGATCGTTGTGAATCCACCTTTCAGATGAGGTCTCTTCCAAGCCTCTCGGACATCTCGCGTCCGAGCAGCGACTGTCATAGCATTCAGTTTCGCTCCAGGAGTAGGCCTTTATTGACTAAATTGTAACATGACGACTTATGTGATTTCGGCAGAACTTTTGAACCCTCAAGTTTGAGCTAGTAGGCTGAAGTTCGACACACTCGATCGTTGTGAATCCTCCTTTCAGATGAGGTCTCTTCCAAGCCTCTCGGACTTCGTGCGGCCGAGCGGCGACCGTAATTGCATTCAGTTTCGCTCCAGGAGTAGGCCTTTATTGACTAAATTGTAACATGACGACCTATGTGATTTCGGCAGGACCTTTGAACCCTTAAGTTAGAGCTAGTGGGCTGACGTTCGACACACTCGATCGTTGTGAATCCACCTTTCCGATGAGGTCTCTTCCAAGCCTCTCGGACTTCGTACGTCCGAGCAGCGACCGTCAAAGCATTCAGTTTCGCTCCAGGAGTAGGCCTTTATTGACTAAATTGTAACATGACGACCTATGTGATTTCGGCAGAACTTTTCAAACCTTAAGTTTGAGCAACTGGGCTGACGTTCGACACACTCTATCGTTGTGAATCCACCTTTCAGATGAGGTCTCTTCCAAGCCTCTCGGAGGTCGTGCGGCCAAAACACAAGCGTCGAAGCATTCCGTTTCGCTCCAGTAGTAGGCCTTTATTGACTAAATTGTAACATGACGACCTATGTGATTTCGGCAGAACTTTTGAACACTTACGTTTGAGCTAGTAGGCTGACATTCGACACACTCGATCGTTGTGAATCCACCTTTCAGATGAGGTCTTTTCCAAGCCTCTCGGACTTCGTGCGGACGAGAGGCGACCGTCAAAGCATTCAGTTTCGCTCCAGTAGTAGGACTTTATTGACTAAATTGTAACATGACGACCTATGTGATTTCGGCAGAACTTTTGAACCCTTAAGTTTGAGCTAGTGGGCTGACGTTCAACACACTCGATTGTTGTGAATCCACCATTCAGATGAGGTCTCTTCCAAGCCTCTCGGATGTCATGCGGCCGAAACACGAGCATCGAAGCATTCCGTTTCGCTCCAGTAGTAGGCCTTTATTGGCTAAATTGTAACATGACGACCTATGTGACTTCGGCAGAACTTTTGAACACTTAAGTTTGAGCAAGTAGGCTGACATTCGACACACTCGATCGTTGTGAATCCACCTTTCAGATGAGGTCTCTTCCAAGCCTCTCGGACTTCGTGCGGCCGAGCGGCGACCTTCAAAGCATTCAGTTTCGCTCCAGTAGTAGGCCTTTATTGACTAAATTGTAACATGACGACCTATGTGATTTCGGCAGAACTTTTGAACACTTACGTTTGAGCTTTTAGGCTGACATTCGACACACTCGATCGTTGTGAATCCACCTTTCAGATGAGGTCTCTTCCAAGCCTCTCGGACTTCGTGCGGACGAGAGGCGACCGTCAAAGCATTCAGTTTCGCTCCAGTAGTAAGACTTTATTGACTAAATTGTAACATGACGACCTATGTGATTTCGGCAGAACTTTTGAACCCTTTAGTTTGAGCTAGTGGGCTGACGTTCGACACACTCGATCGTTGTGAATCCACCTTTCAGATGATGTCTCTCCCAAGCCTCTCGGACTTCGTGCGTCCGAGCAGCGACTGTCAAAGCATTCAGTTTCGCTCCAGGAGTAGGCCTTTATTGACTAAATTGTAACATGACGACCTATGTGATTTCGGCAGAACTTTTCAACCCTTAAGTTTGAGCAACTGGGCTGACGTTCGACACACTCGATCGTTGTGAATCCACCTTTCAGATGAGGTCTCTTCCAAGCATCTCGGAGGTCGTGCGGCCGAAACACAAGCGTCGAAGCATTCAGTTTCGCTCCAGGAGTAGGCCTTTATTGACTAATTTGTAACATGACGACCTATGTGATTTCGGCAGGACCTTTGAACCCTTAAGTTAGAGCTAGTGGGCTGACGTTCGACACACTCGATCGTTGTGAATCCACCTTTCCGATGAGGTCTCTTCCAAGCCTCTCGGACTTCGTACGTCCGAGCAGCGACCGTCAAAGCATTCAGTTTCGCTCCAGGAGTAGGCCTTTATTGACTAAATTGTAACATGACGACCTATGTGATTTCGGCAGAACTTTTCAAACCTTAAGTTTGAGCAACTGGGCTGACGTTCGACACACTCTATCGTTGTGAATCCACCTTTCAGATGAGGTCTCTTCCAAGCCTCTCGGAGCTCGTGCGGCCAAAACACAAGCGTCGAAGCATTCCGTTTCGCTCCAGTAGTAGGCCTTTATTGACTAAATTGTAACATGACGACCTATGTGATTTCGGCAGAACTTTTGAACACTTACGTTTGAGCTAGTAGGCTGACATTCGACACACTCGATCGTTGTGAATCCACCTTTCAGATGAGGTCTTTTCCAAGCCTCTCGGACTTCGTGCGGACGAGAGGCGACCGTCAAAGCATTCAGTTTCGCTCCAGTAGTAGGACTTTATTGACTAAATTGTAACATGACGACCTATGTGATTTCGGCAGAACTTTTGAACCCTTAAGTTTGAGCTAGTGGGCTGACGTTCGACACACTCGATTGTTGTGAATCCACCATTCAGATGAGGTCTCTTCCAAGCCTCTCGGATGTCATGCGGCCGAAACACGAGCATCGAAGCATTCCGTTTCGCTCCAGTAGTAGGCCTTTATTGGCTAAATTGTAACATGACGACCTATGTGACTTCGGCAGAACTTTTGAACACTTAAGTTTGAGCAAGTAGGCTGACATTCGACACACTCGATCGTTGTGAATCCACCTTTCAGATGAGGTCTCTTCCAAGCCTCTCGGACTTCGTGCGGCCGAGCGGCGACCTTCAAAGCATTCAGTTTCGCTCCAGTAGTAGGCCTTTATTGACTAAATTGTAACATGACGACCTATGTGATTTCGGCAGAACTTTTGAACACTTACGTTTGAGCTATTAGGCTGACATTCGACACACTCGATCGTTGTGAATCCACCTTTCAGATGAGGTCTCTTCCAAGCCTCTCGGACTTCGTGCGGACGAGAGGCGACCGTCAAAGCATTCAGTTTCGCTCCAGTAGTAAGACTTTATTGACTAAATTGTAACATGACGACCTATGTGATTTCGGCAGAACTTTTTAACCCTTTAGTTTGAGCTAGTGGGCTGACCTTCGACACACTCGATCGTTGTGAATCCACCTTTCAGATGATGTCTCTCCCAAGCCTCTCGGACTTCGTGCGTCCGAGCAGCGACTGTCAAAGCATTCAGTTTCGCTCCAGGAGTAGGCCTTTATTGACTAAATTGTAACATGACGACCTATGTGATTTCGGCAGAACTTTTGAACCCTTAAGTTTGAGCAACTGGGCTGACGTTCGACACACTCGATCGTTGTGAATCCACCTTTCAGATGAGGTCTCTTCCAAGCATCTCGGAGGTCGTGCGGCCGAAACACAAGCGTCGAAGCATTCCGTTTCGCTCCAGTAGTAGGCCTTTATTGACTAAATTGTAACATGACGACCTATGTGATTTCGGCAGAACTTTTGAACCCTTAAGTTAGAGCTAGTGGGGATGACGTTCGACACACTCGATCGTTGTGAATCCACCTTTCCGATAAGGTCTCTTCCAAGCCTCTCGGACTTCGTGCGGCCGAGAGGCGACCGTCAAAGCATTCGCTTTCGCTCCAGTATTAGGACTTTATTGACTAAATTGTAACATGACGACCTATGTGATTTCGGCAGAAGTTTTGAACCCTTAAGTTTCAGCTAGTGGGCTGACGTTCGACACTCTTGATCATTGGGAATCCACCTTTCAGATGAGGTCTCTTCCAAGCCTCTCGGAGGTCGTGCGGCCGAAACACGAGCGTCGAAGCATTCCGTTTCGTTTACAGTAGTAGGCCTTTATTGACTAAATTGTAACATGACGACCTATGTGATTTCGGCAGAACTTTTGAACCCTTTAGTTTGAGCTAGTGGGCTGACGTTCGACACACTCGATCGTTGTGAATCCACCTTTCAGATGATGTCTCTCCCAAGCCTCTCGGACTTCGTGCGTCCGAGCAGAGACTGTCAAAGCATTCAGTTTCGCTCCAGGAGTAGGCCTTTATTGACTAAATTGTAACATGACGACCTATGTGATTTCGGCAGAACTTTTCAAACCTTAAGTTTGAGCAACTGGGCTGACGTTCGACACACTCTATCGTTGTGAATCCACCTTTCAGATGAGGTCTCTTCCAAGCCTCTCGGAGCTCGTGCGGCCAAAACACAAGCGTCGAAGCATTCCGTTTCGCTCCAGTAGTAGGCCTTTATTGACTAAATTGTAACATGACGACCTATGTGATTTCGGCAGAACTTTTGAACACTTACGTTTGAGCTAGTAGGCTGACATTCGACACACTCGATCGTTGTGAATCCACCTTTCAGATGAGGTCTTTTCCAAGCCTCTCGGACTTCGTGCGGACGAGAGGCGACCGTCAAAGCATTCAGTTTCGCTCCAGTAGTAGGACTTTATTGACTAAATTGTAACATGACGACCTATGTGATTTCGGCAGAACTTTTGAACCCTTAAGTTTGAGCTAGTGGGCTGACGTTCGACACACTCGATTGTTGTGAATCCACCATTCAGATGAGGTCTCTTCCAAGCCTCTCGGATGTCATGCGGCCGAAACACGAGCATCGAAGCATTCCGTTTCGCTCCAGTAGTAGGCCTTTATTGGCTAAATTGTAACATGACGACCTATGTGACTTCGGCAGAACTTTTGAACACTTAAGTTTGAGCAAGTAGGCTGACATTCGACACACTCGATCGTTGTGAATCCACCTTTCAGATGAGGTCTCTTCCAAGCCTCTCGGACTTCGTGCGGCCGAGCGGCGACCTTCAAGGCATTCAGTTTCGCTCCAGTAGTAGGCCTTTATTGACTAAATTGTAACATGACGACCAATGTGATTTCGGCAGAAGTTTTGAACCCTTAAGTTTGAGCTAGTGGGCTGACGTTCGACACTCTTGATCGTTGTGAATTCACCTTTCAGATGAGGTCTCTTCCAAGCCTCTCGGAGGTCGTGCGGCCAAAACACGAGCGACGAAGAATTCCGTTTCGCTCCAGTAGTAGGCCTTTATTGACTAAATTGTAAAATGACGACCTTTGTGATTTCGGCAGAACTTTTGAACCCTTAAGTTTGAGCTAGTGGGCTGACGTTCGAGACTCTTGATCGTTGTGAATCCACCTTTCAGATGAGGTCTCTTCCAAGCCTCTCGGACTTCGTGCGTCCGAGCAGCGACCGTCAAAGCATTCAGTTTCGCTCCAGGAGTAGGCCATTATTGACTAAATTGTAACATGACGACCTATGTGATTTCGGCAGAACTTTTCAACCCTTAAGTTTGAGCAACTGGGTTGACGTTCGACACACTCGATCGTTGTGAATCCACCTTTCAGATGAGGTCTCTTCCAAGCCTCTCGGAGGTCGTGCGGCCGAAACACAAGCGTCGAAGCATTCCGTCTCGCTCCAGTAGTAGGCCTTTATTATCTAAATTGTAACATGACGACCTATGTGATTTCGTCAGAACTTTTGAACCCTTAAGTTAGAGCTAGTGGGCTGATGTTCGACACACTCGATCGTTGTGAATCCACCTTTCCGATAAGGTCTCTTCCAAGCCTCTCGGACTTCGTGCGGCCGAGAGGCGACCGTCAAAGCATTCGCTTTCGCTCCAGTATTAGGACTTTATTGACTAAATTGTAACATGACGACCTATGTGATTTCGGCAGAAGTTTTGAACCCTTAAGTTTCAGCTAGTGGGCTGACGTTCGACACTCTTGATCATTGGGAATCCACCTTTCAGATGAGGTCTCTTCCAAGCCTCTCGGAGGTCGTGCGGCCGAAACACGAGCGTCGAAGCATTCCGTTTCGTTTACAGTAGTAGGCCTTTATTGACTAAATTGTAACATGACGACCTATGTGATTTCGGCAGAACTTTTGAACCCTTTAGTTTGAGCTAGTGGGCTGACGTTCGACACACTCGATCGTTGTGAATCCACCTTTCAGATGATGTCTCTCCCAAGCCTCTCGGACTTCGTGCGTCCGAGCAGAGACTGTCAAAGCATTCAGTTTCGCTCCAGGAGTAGGCCTTTATTGACTAAATTGTAACATGACGACCTATGTGATTTCGGCAGAACATTTCAACCCTTAAGTTTGAGCAACTGGGCTGACGTTCGACACACTCTATCGTTGTAAATCCACCTTTCAGATGAGGTGTCTTCCAAGCATCTCGGAAGTCGTGCGGCCGAAACACAAGCGTCGAAGCATTCCGTTTCGCTCCAGTAGTAGGCCTTTTTTGACTAAATTGTAACAAAAGATTTCGGCAGAACTTTTGAACCCTTAAGTTAGAGCTAGTGGGGATGACGTTCGACACACTCGATCGTTGTGAATCCACCTTTCCGATAAGGTCTCTTCCAAGCCTCTCGGACTTCGTACGGCCGAGAGGCGACCGTCAAAGCATTCGCTTTCGCTCCAGTATTAGGACTTTATTGACTAAATTGTAACATGACGACCTATGTGATTTCGGCAGAACTTTTGAACACTTACGTTTGAGCTAGTAGGCTGACATTCGACACACTCGATCGTTGTGAATCCACCTTTCAGATGAGGTCTCTTCCAAGCCTCTCGGACTTCGTGCGGACGAGAGGCGACCGTCAAAGCATTCAGTTTCGCTCCAGTAGTAGGACTTTATTGACTAAATTGTAACATGACGACCTATGTGATTTCGGCAGAAGTTTTGAACCCTTAAGTTTGAGCTAGTGGGCTGACGTTCGACACTCTTGATCATTGGGAATCCACCTTTCAGATGAGGTCTCTTCCAAGCCTCTCGGAGGTCGTGCGGCCGAAACACGAGCGTCGAAGCATTCCGTTTCGTTTACAGTAGTAGGCCTTTATTGACTAAATTGTAACATGACGACCTATGTGACTTCGGCAGAACTTTTGAACACTTAAGTTTGAGCTAGTAGGCTGACATTCGACATTCTCGATCGATGTGAATCCACCTTTCAGATGAGGTCTCTTCCAAGCCTCTCGGATGTCATGCGGCCGAAACACGAGCATCGAAGCATTCCGTTTCGCTCCAGTAGTAGGCCTTTATTGACTAAATTGTAACATGACGACCTATGTGATTTCGGCAGAAGTTTTGAACCCTTAAGTTTGAGCTAGTGGGCTGACGTTCGACACTCTTGATCGTTGTGAATCCACCTTTCAGATGAGGTCTCTTCCAAGCCTCTCGGACTTGGTGCGGCCGAGCGGCGACCTTCAAAGCATTCAGTTTCGCTCCAGAAGTAGGCCTTTATTGACTAAATTGTAACATGACGACCAATGTGATTTCGGCAGAAGTTTTGAACCCTTAAGTTTGAGCTAGTGGGCTGACGTTCGACACTCTTGATCGTTGTGAATCCACCTTTCAGATGAGGTCTCTTCCAAGCCTCTCGGAGGTCGTGCGGCCAAAACACGAGCGACGAAGAATTCCGTTTCGCTCCAGTAGTAGGCCTTTATTGACTAAATTGTAAAATGACGACCTTTGTGATTTCGGCAGAACTTTTGAACCCTTAAGTTTGAGCTAGTGGGCTGACGTTCGAGACTCTTGATCGTTGTGAATCCACCTTTCAGATGAGGTCTCTTCCAAGCCTCTCGGACTTCGTGCGTCCGAGCAGCGACCGTCAAAGCATTCAGTTTCGCTCCAGGAGTAGGCCATTATTGACTAAATTGTAACATGACGACCTATGTGATTTCGGCAGAACTTTTCAACCCTTAAGTTAAAGCTAGTGGGCTGATGTTCGACACACTCGATCGTTGTGAATCCACCTTTCCGATAAGGTCTCTTCCAAGCCTCTCGGACTTCGTGCGGCTGAGAGGCGACCGTCAAAGCATTCGCTTTCGCTCCAGTCGTATGACTTTATTGACTAAATTGTAACATGACGACCTATGTGATTTCGGCAGAACTTTTGAACACTTACGTTTGAGCTAGTAGGCTGACATTCGACACACTCGATCGTTGTGAATCCACCTTTCAGATGAGGTCTCTTCCAAGCCTCTCGGACTTCTCGCGTCCGAGCAGCGACTGTCATAGCATTCAGTTTCGCTCCAGGAGTAGGCCTTTATTGACTAAATTGTAACATGACGACCTATGTGATTTCGGCAGAACTTTTGAACCCTCAAGTTTGAGCTAGTAGGCTGAAGTTCGACACACTCGATCGTTGTGAATCCTCCTTTCAGATGAGGTCTCTTCCAAGCCTCTCGGACTTCGTGCGGCCGAGCGGCGACCGTAATTGCATTCAGTTTCGCTCCAGGAGTAGGCCTTTATTGACTAAATTGTAACATGACGACCTATGTGACTTCGGCAGAACTTTTGAACACTTAAGTTTGAGCTAGTAGGCTGACATTCGACATTCTCGATCGATGTGAATCCACCTTTCAGATGAGGTCTCTTCCAAGCCTCTCGGATGTCATGCGGCCGAAACACGAGCATCGAAGCATTCCGTTTCGCTCCAGTAGTAGGCCTTTATTGACTAAATTGTAACATGACGACATATGTGACTTCGGCAGAACTTTTGAACACTTAAGTATGAGCTAGTAGGCTGACATTCGACACACTCGATCGTTGTGAATCCACCTTTCAGATGAGGTCTCTTCCAAGCCTCTCGGACTTGGTGCGGCCGAGCGGCGACCTTCAAAGCATTCAGTTTCGCTCCAGAAGTAGGCCTTTATTGACTAAATTGTAACATGACGACCAATGTGATTTCGGCAGAAGTTTTGAACCCTTAAGTTTGAGCTAGTGGGCTGACGTTCGACACTCTTGATCGTTGTGAATCCACCTTTCAGATGAGGTCTCTTCCAAGCCTCTCGGAGGTCGTGCGGCCGAAACACGAGCGACGAAGAATTCCGTTTCGCTCCAGTAGTAGGCCTTTATTGACTAAATTGTAAAATGACGACCTTTGTGATTTCGGCAGAACTTTTGAACCCTTAAGTTTGAGCTAGTGGGCTGACGTTCGAGACTCTTGATCGTTGTGAATCCACCTTTCAGATGACGTCTCTTCCAAGCCTCTCGGACTTCGTGCGTCCGAGCAGCGACCGTCAAAGCAACTTTTGAACACTTAAGCATTCCGTTTCGCTCCAGTAGTAGGCCTTTATTGACTAAATTGTAACATGACGACCTATGTGATTTCGGCAGAACTTTTCAACCCTTAAGTTTGAGCTAGTGGGCTGACGTTCGACACTCTTGATCGTTGTGAATCCACCTTTCAGATGAGGTCTCTTCCAAGCCTCTCGGAGGTCGTGCGGCCGAAACACAAGCGTCGAAGCATTCAGTTTCGCTCCAGGAGTAGGCCTTTATTGACTAAATTGTAACATGACGACCTATGTGATTTCGGCAGAACTTTTGAACCCTTAAGTTAGAGCTAGTGGGGATGACGTTCGACACACTCGATCGTTGTGTATCCACCTTTCCGATAAGGTCTCTTCCAAGCCTCTCGGACTTCGTGCGGCCGAGAGGCGACCGTCAAAGCATTCGCTTTCGCTCCAGTATTAGGACTTTATTGACTAAATTGTAACATGACGACCTATGTGATTTCGGCAGAACTTTTGAACACTTACGTTTGAGCTAGTAGGCTGACATTCGACACACTCGATCGTTGTGAATCCACCTTTCAGATGAGGTCTCTTCCAAGCCTCTCGGACTTCGTGCGGACGAGAGGCGACCGTCAAAGCATTCAGTTTCGCTCCAGTAGTAGGACTTTATTGACTAAATTGTAACATGACGACCTATGTGATTTCGGCAGAAGTTTTGAACCCTTAAGTTTGAGCTAGTGGGCTGACGTTCGACACTCTTGATCGTTGGGAATCCACCTTTCAGATGAGGTCTCTTCCAAGCCTCTCGGAGGTCGTGCGGCCGAAACACGAGCGTCGAAGCATTCCGTTTCGTTTACAGTAGTAGGCCTTTATTGACTAAATTGTAACATGACGACCAATGTGACTTCGGCAGAACTTTTGAACACTTAAGTTTGAGCTAGTAGGTTGACATTCGACATTCTCGATCGTTGTGAATCCACCTTTCAGATGAGGTCTCTTCCAAGCCTCTCGGATGTCATGCGGCCGAAACACGAGCATCGAAGCATTCCGTTTCGCTCCAGTAGTAGGCCTTTATTGACTAAATTGTAACATGACGACATATGTGACTTCGGCAGAACATTTGAACACTTAAGTATGAGCTAGTAGGCTGACATTCGACACACTCGATCGTTGTGAATCCACCTTTCAGATGAGGTCTCTTCCAAGCCTCTCGGACTTGGTGCGGCCGAGCGGCGACCTTCAAAGCATTCAGTTTCGCTCCAGAAGTAGGCCTTTATTGACTAAATTGTAACATGACGACCAATGTGATTTCGGCAGAAGTTTTGAACCCTTAAGTTTGAGCTAGTGGGCTGACGTTCGACACTCTTGATTGTTGTGAATCCACCTTTCAGATGAGGTCTCTTCCAAGCCTCTCGGAGGTCGTGCGGCCGAAACACGAGCGACGAAGAATTCCGTTTCGCTCCAGTAGTAGGCCTTTATAGACTAAATTGTAAAATGACGACCTTTGTGATTTCGGCAGAACTTTTGAACCCTTAAGTTTGAGCTAGTGGGCTGACGTTCGAGACTCTTGATCGTTGTGAATCCACCTTTCAGATGAGGTCTCTTCCAAGCCTCTCGGACTTCGTGCGTCCGAGCAGCGACCGTCAAAGCATTCAGTTTCGCTCCAGGAGTAGGCCATTATTGACTAAATTGTAACATGACGACCTATGTGATTTCGGCAGAACTTTTCAACCCTTAAGTTTGAGCAACTGGGTTGACGTTCGACACACTCGATCGTTGTGAATCCACCTTTCAGATGAGGTCTCTTCCAAGCCTCTCGGAGGTCGTGCGGCCGAAACACAAGCGTCGAAGCATTCCGTTTCGCTCCAGTAGTAGGCCTTTATTATCTAAATTGTAACATGACGACCTATGTGATTTCGTCAGAACTTTTGAACCCTTAAGTTAGAGCTAGTGGGCTGATGTTCGACACACTCGATCGTTGTGAATCCACCTTTCCGATAAGGTCTCTTCCAAGCCTCTCGGACTTCGTGCGGCTGAGAGGCGACCGTCAAAGCATTCGCTTTCGCTCCAGTAGTATGACTTTATTGACTAAATTGTAACATGACGACCTATGTGATTTCGGCAGAACTTTTGAACACTTACGTTTGAGCTAGTAGGCTGACATTCAACACACTCGATCGTTGTGAATCCACCTTTCAGATGAGGTCTCTTCCAAGCCTCTCGGACTTCGTGCGGACAAGAGGCGACCGTCAAAGCATTCGGTTTTGCTCCAGTAGTAGGACTTTATTGACTAAATTGTAACATGACGACCTATGTGATTTTGGCAGAACTTTTGAACCCTTAAGTTTGAGCTAGTGGGCTGACGTTCGACACACTCGATCGTTGTGAATCCACCTTTCAGGTGAGGTCTCTTCCAAGCCTCTCGGACTTCTCGCGTCCGAGCAGCGACTGTCATAGCATTCAGTTTCGCTCCAGGAGTAGGCCTTTATTGACTAAATTGTAACATGACGACCTATGTGATTTCGGCAGAACTTTTAAACCCTCAAGTTTGAGCTAGTAGGCTGAAGTTCGACACACTCGATCGTTGTGAATCCTCCTTTCAGATGAGGTCTCTTCCAAGCCTCTCGGACTTCGTGCGGCCGAGCGGCGACCGTAATTGCATTCAGTTTCGCTCCAGGAGTAGGCTTTTATTGACTAAATTGTAACATGACGACCTATGTGATTTCGGCAGGACCTTTGAACCCTTAAGTTAGAGCTAGTGGGCTGACGTTCGACACACTCGATCGTTGTGAATCCACCTTTCCGATGAGGTCTCTTCCAAGCCTCTCGGACTTCGTACGTCCGAGCAGCGACCGTCAAAGCATTCAGTTTCGTTTCAGGAGTAGGCCTTTATTGACTAAATTGTAACATGACGACCTATGTGATTTCGGCAGAACTTTTCAAACCTTAAGTTTGAGCAACTGGGCTGACGTTCGACACACTCTATCGTTGTGAATCCACCTTTCAGATGATGTCTCTCCCAAGCCTCTCGGACTTCGTACGTCCGAGCAGCGACCGTCAAAGCATTCAGTTTCGCTCCAGTAATAGGCCTTTATTGACTAAATTGTAACATGACGACCTATGTGATTTCGGCAGAACCTTTCAAACCTTAAGTTTGAGCAACTGGGCTGACGTTCGACACACTCTATCGTTGTGAATCCACCTTTCAGATGAGGTCTCTTCCAAGCCTCTCGGAGGTCGTGCGGCCGAAACACGAGCGTCGAAGCATTCCGTTTCGTTTACAGTAGTAGGCCTTTATTGACTAAATTGTAACATGACGACCTATGTGATTTCGGCAGAACTTTTGAACCCTTTAGTTTGAGCTAGTGGGCTGACGTTCGACACACTCGATCGTTGTGAATCCACCTTTCAGATGATGTCTCTCCCAAGCCTCTCGGACTTCGTGCGTCCGAGCAGAGACTGTCAAAGCATTCAGTTTCGCTCCAGGAGTAGGCCTTTATTGACTAAATTGTAACATGACGACCTATGTGATTTCGGCAGAACTTTTCAACCCTTAAGTTTGAGCAACTGGGCTGACGTTCGACACACTCGATCGTTGTGAATCCACCTTTCAGATGAGGTGTCTTCCAAGCATCTCGGAAGTCGTGCGGCCGAAACACAAGCGTCGAAGCATTCCGTTTCGCTCCAGTAGTAGGCCTTTTTTGACTAAATTGTAACAAAAGATTTCGGCAGAACTTTTGAACCCTTAAGTTAGAGCTAGTGGGGATGACGTTCGACACACTCGATCGTTGTGAATCCACCTTTCCGATAAGGTCTCTTCCAAGCCTCTCGGACTTCGTACGGCCGAGAGGCGACCGTCAAAGCATTCGCTTTCGCTCCAGTATTAGGACTTTATTGACTAAATTGTAACATGACGACCTATGTGATTTCGGCAGAACTTTTGAACACTTACGTTTGAGCGAGTAGGCTGACATTCGACACACTCGATCGTTGTGATTCCACCTTTCAGATGAGGTCTCTTCCAAGCCTCTCGGACTTCGTGCGGACGAGAGGCGACCGTCAAAGCATTCAGTTTCGCTCCAGTAGTAGGACTTTATTGACTAAATTGTAACATGACGACCTATGTGATTTCGGCAGAAGTTTTGAACCCTTAAGTTTGAGCTAGTGGGTTGACGTTCGACACACTCGATCGTTGTGAATCCACCTTTCCGATGAGGTCTCTTCCAAGCCTCTCGGACTTCGTACGTCCGAGCAGCGACCGTCAAAGCATTCAGTTTCGCTCCAGGAGTAGGCCTTTATTGACTAAATTGTAACATGACGACCTATGTGATTTCGGCAGAACTTTTCAAACCTTAAGTTTGAGCAACTGGGCTGACGTTCGACACACTCTATCGTTGTGAATCCACCTTTCAGATGATGTCTCTCCCAAGCCTCTCGGACTTCGTGCGTCCGAGCAGCGACTGTCAAAGCATTCAGTTTCGCTCCAGTAATAGGCCTTTATTGACTAAATTGTAACATGACGACCTATGTGATTTCGGCAGAACTTTTCAAACCTTAAGTTTGAGCAACTGGGCTGACGTTCGACACACTCTATCGTTGTGAATCCACCTTTCAGATGAGGTCTCTTCCAAGCCTCTCGGAGGTCGTGCGGCCAAAACACAAGCGTCGAAGCATTCCGTTTCGCTCCAGTAGTAGGCCTTTATTGACTAAATTGTAACATGACGACCTATGTGATTTCGGCAGAACTTTTGAACACTTACGTTTGAGCTATTAGGCTGACATTCGACACACTCGATCGTTGTGAATCCACCTTTCAGATGAGGTCTCTTCCAAGCCTCTCGGACTTCGTGCGGACGAGAGGCGACCGTCAAAGCATTCAGTTTCGCTCCAGTAGTAAGACTTTATTGACTAAATTGTAACATGACGACCTATGTGATTTCGGCAGAACTTTTGAACCCTTTAGTTTGAGCTAGTGGGCTGACGTTCGACACACTCGATCGTTGTGAATCCACCTTTCAGATGATGTCTCTCCCAAGCCTCTCGGACTTCGTGCGTCCGAGCAGCGACTGTCAAAGCATTCAGTTTCGCTCCAGGAGTAGGCCTTTATTGACTAAATTGTAACATGACGACCTATGTGATTTCGGCAGAACTTTTCAACCCTTAAGTTTGAGCAACTGGGCTGACGTTCGACACACTCGATCGTTGTGAATCCACCTTTCAGATGAGGTCTCTTCCAAGCATCTCGGAGGTCGTGCGGCCGAAACACAAGCGTCGATGCATTCCGTTTCGCTCCAGTAGTAGGCCTTTATTGACTAAATTGTAACATGACGACCTATGTGATTTCGGCAGAACTTTTCAAACCTTAAGTTTGAGCAACTGGGCTGACGTTCGACACACTCTATCGTTGTGAATCCACCTTTCAGATGATGTCTCTCCCAAGCCTCTCGGACTTCGTGCGTCCGAGCAGCGACTGTCAAAGCATTCAGTTTCGCTCCAGTAATAGGCCTTTATTGACTAAATTGTAACATGACGACCTATGTGATTTCGGCAGAACTTTTGAACCCTTTAGTTTGAGCTAGTGGGCTGACGTTCGACACACTCGATCGTTGTGAATCCACCTTTCAGATGATGTCTCTCCCAAGCCTCTCGGACTTCGTGCGTCCGAGCAGAGACTGTCAAAGCATTCAGTTTCGCTCCAGGAGTAGGCCTTTATTGACTAAATTGTAACATGACGACCTATGTGATTTCGGCAGAACTTTTCAACCCTTAAGTTTGAGCAACTGGGCTGACGTTCGACACACTCGATCGTTGTGAATCCACCTTTCAGATGAGGTGTCTTCCAAGCATCTCGGAAGTCGTGCGGCCGAAACACAAGCGTCGAAGCATTCCGTTTCGCTCCAGTAGTAGGCCTTTTTTGACTAAATTGTAACAAAAGATTTCGGCAGAACTTTTGAACCCTTAAGTTAGAGCTAGTGGGGATGACGTTCGACACACTCGATCGTTGTGAATCCACCTTTCCGATAAGGTCTCTTCCAAGCCTCTCGGACTTCGTACGGCCGAGAGGCGACCGTCAAAGCATTCGCTTTCGCTCCAGTATTAGGACTTTATTGACTAAATTGTAACATGACGACCTATGTGATTTCGGCAGAACTTTTGAACACTTACGTTTGAGCTAGTAGGCTGACATTCGACACACTCGATCGTTGTGAATCCACCTTTCAGATGAGGTCTCTTCCAAGCCTCTCGGACTTCGTGCGGACGAGAGGCGACCGTCAAAGCATTCAGTTTCGCTCCAGTAGTAGGACTTTATTGACTAAATTGTAACATGACGACCTATGTGATTTCGGCAGAAGTTTTGAACCCTTAAGTTTGAGCTAGTGGGCTGACGTTCGACACTCTTGATCATTGGGAATCCACCTTTCAGATGAGGTCTCTTCCAAGCCTCTCGGAGGTCGTGCGGCCGAAACACGAGCGTCGAAGCATTCCGTTTCGTTTACAGTAGTAGGCCTTTATTGACTAAATTGTAACATGACGACCTATGTGACTTCGGCAGAACTTTTGAACACTTAAGTTTGAGCTAGTAGGCTGACATTCGACATTCTCGATCGATGTGAATCCACCTTTCAGATGAGGTCTCTTCCAAGCCTCTCGGATGTCATGCGGCCGAAACACGAGCATCGAAGCATTCCGTTTCGCTCCAGTAGTAGGCCTTTATTGACTAAATTGTAACATGACGACATATGTGACTTCGGCAGAACATTTGAACACTTAAGTATGAGCTAGTAGGCTGACATTCGACACACTCAATCGTTGTGAATCCACCTTTCAGATGAGGTCTCTTCCAAGCCTCTCGGACTTGGTGCGGCCGAGCGGCGACTTTCAAAGCATTCAGTTTCGCTCCAGAAGTAGGCCTTTATTGACTAAATTGTAACATGACGACCAATGTGATTTCGGCAGAAGTTTTGAACCCTTAAGTTTGAGCTAGTGGGCTGACGTTCGACACTCTTGATTGTTGTGAATCCACCTTTCAGATGAGGTCTCTTCCAAGCCTCTCGGAGGTCGTGCGGCCGAAACACGAGCGACGAAGAAATCCGTTTCGCTCCAGTAGTAGGCCTTTATAGACTAAATTGTAAAATGACGACCTTTGTGATTTCGGCAGAACTTTTGAACCCTTAAGTTTGAGCTAGTGGGCTGACGTTCGAGACTCTTGATCGTTGTGAATCCACCTTTCAGATGAGGTCTCTTCCAAGCCTCTCGGACTTCGTGCGTCCGAGCAGCGACCGTCAAAGCATTCAGTTTCGCTCCAGGAGTAGGCCATTATTGACTAAATTGTAACATGACGACCTATGTGATTTCGGCAGAACTTTTCAACCCTTAAGTTTGAGCAACTGGGTTGACGTTCGACACACTCGATCGTTGTGAATCCACCTTTCAGATGAGGTCTCTTCCAAGCCTCTCGGAGGTCGTGCGGCCGAAACACAAGCGTCGAAGCATTCCGTTTCGCTCCAGTAGTAGGCCTTTATTATCTAAATTGTAACATGACGACCTATGTGATTTCGTCAGAACTTTTGAACCCTTAAGTTAGAGCTAGTGGGCTGATGTTCGACACACTCGATCGTTGTGAATCCACCTTTCCGATAAGGTCTCTTCCAAGCCTCTCGGACTTCGTGCGGCTGAGAGGCGACCGTCAAAGCATTCGCTTTCGCTCCAGTAGTATGACTTTATTGACTAAATTGTAACATGACGACCTATGTGATTTCGGCAGAACTTTTGAACACTTACGTTTGAGCTAGTAGGCTGACATTCGACACACTCGATCGTTGTGAATCCACCTTTCAGATGAGGTCTCTTCCAAGCCTCTCGGACTTCGTGCGGACAAGAGGCGACCGTCAAAGCATTCGGTTTTGCTCCAGTAGTAGGACTTTATTGACTAAATTGTAACATGACGACCTATGTGATTTTGGCAGAACTTTTGAACCCTTAAGTTTGAGCTAGTGGGCTGACGTTCGACACACTCGATCGTTGTGAATCCACCTTTCAGGTGAGGTCTCTTCCAAGCCTCTCGGACTTCTCGCGTCCGAGCAGCGACTGTCATAGCATTCAGTTTCGCTCCAGGAGTAGGCCTTTATTGACTAAATTGTAACATGACGACCTATGTGATTTCGGCAGAACTTTTGAACACTTACGTTTGAGCTAGTAGGCTGACATTCGACACACTCGATCGTTGTGAATCCACCTTTCAGATGAGGTCTCTTCCAAGCCTCTCGGACTTCGTGCGGACGAGAGGCGACCGTCAAAGCATTCAGTTTCGCTCCAGTAGTAGGACTTTATTGACTAAATTGTAACATGACGACCTATGTGATTTCGGCAGAAGTTTTGAACCCTTAAGTTTGAGCTAGTGGGCTGACGTTCGACACACTCGATCGTTGTGAATCCACCTTTCCGATGAGGTCTCTTCCAAGCCTCTCGGACTTCGTACGTCCGAGCAGCGACCGTCAAAGCATTCAGTTTCGCTCCAGGAGTAGGCCTTTATTGACTAAATTGTAACATGACGACCTATGTGATTTCGGCAGAACTTTTCAAACCTTAAGTTTGAGCAACTGGGCTGACGTTCGACACACTCTATCGTTGTGAATCCACCTTTCAGATGATGTCTCTCCCAAGCCTCTCGGACTTCGTGCGTCCGAGCAGCGACTGTCAAAGCATTCAGTTTCGCTCCAGTAATAGGCCTTTATTGACTAAATTGTAACATGACGACCTATGTGATTTCGGCAGAACTTTTCAAACCTTAAGTTTGAGCAACTGGGCTGACGTTCGACACACTCTATCGTTGTGAATCCACCTTTCAGATGAGGTCTCTTCCAAGCCTCTCGGAGGTCGTGCGGCCAAAACACAAGCGTCGAAGCATTCCGTTTCGCTCCAGTAGTAGGCCTTTATTGACTAAATTGTAACATGACGACCTATGTGATTTCGGCAGAACTTTTGAACACTTACGTTTGAGCTATTAGGCTGACATTCGACACACTCGATCGTTGTGAATCCACCTTTCAGATGAGGTCTCTTCCAAGCCTCTCGGACTTCGTGCGGACGAGAGGCGACCGTCAAAGCATTCAGTTTCGCTCCAGTAGTAAGACTTTATTGACTAAATTGTAACATGACGACCTATGTGATTTCGGCAGAACTTTTGAACCCTTTAGTTTGAGCTAGTGGGCTGACGTTCGACACACTCGATCGTTGTGAATCCACCTTTCAGATGATGTCTCTCCCAAGCCTCTCGGACTTCGTGCGTCCGAGCAGCGACTGTCAAAGCATTCAGTTTCGCTCCAGGAGTAGGCCTTTATTGACTAAATTGTAACATGACGACCTATGTGATTTCGGCAGAACTTTTCAACCCTTAAGTTTGAGCAACTGGGCTGACGTTCGACACACTCGATCGTTGTGAATCCACCTTTCAGATGAGGTCTCTTCCAAGCATCTCGGAGGTCGTGCGGCCGAAACACAAGCGTCGAAGCATTCCGTTTCGCTCCAGTAGTAGGCCTTTATTGACTAAATTGTAACATGACGACCTATGTGATTTCGGCAGAACTTTTCAAACCTTAAGTTTGAGCAACTGGGCTGACGTTCGACACACTCTATCGTTGTGAATCCACCTTTCAGATGATGTCTCTCCCAAGCCTCTCGGACTTCGTGCGTCCGAGCAGTGACTGTCAAAGCATTCAGTTTCGCTCCAGTAATAGGCCTTTATTGACTAAATTGTAACATGACGACCTATGTGATTTCGGCAGAACTTTTCAAACCTTAAGTTTGAGCAACTGGGCTGACGTTCGACACACTCTATCGTTGTGAATCCACCTTTCAGATGAGGTCTCTTCCAAGCCTCTCGGAGGTCGTGCGGCCGAAACACGAGCGTCGAAGCATTCCGTTTCGTTTACAGTAGTAGGCCTTTATTGACTAAATTGTAACATGACGACCTATGTGATTTCGGCAGAACTTTTGAACCCTTTAGTTTGAGCTAGTGGGCTGACGTTCGACACACTCGATCGTTGTGAATCCACCTTTCAGATGATGTCTCTCCCAAGCCTCTCGGACTTCGTGCGTCCGAGCAGAGACTGTCAAAGCATTCAGTTTCGCTCCAGGAGTAGGCCTTTATTGACTAAATTGTAACATGACGACCTATGTGATTTCGGCAGAACTTTTCAACCCTTAAGTTTGAGCAACTGGGCTGACGTTCGACACACTCGATCGTTGTGAATCCACCTTTCAGATGAGGTGTCTTCCAAGCATCTCGGAAGTCGTGCGGCCGAAACACAAGCGTCGAAGCATTCCGTTTCGCTCCAGTAGTAGGCCTTTTTTGACTAAATTGTAACAAAAGATTTCGGCAGAACTTTTGAACCCTTAAGTTAGAGCTAGTGGGGATGACGTTCGACACACTCGATCGTTGTGAATCCACCTTTCCGATAAGGTCTCTTCCAAGCCTCTCGGACTTCGTACGGCCGAGAGGCGACCGTCAAAGCATTCGCTTTCGCTCCAGTATTAGGACTTTATTGACTAAATTGTAACATGACGACCTATGTGATTTCGGCAGAACTTTTGAACACTTACGTTTGAGCTAGTAGGCTGACATTCGACACACTCGATCGTTGTGAATCCACCTTTCAGATGAGGTCTCTTCCAAGCCTCTCGGACTTCGTGCGGACGAGAGGCGACCGTCAAAGCATTCAGTTTCGCTCCAGTAGTAGGACTTTATTGACTAAATTGTAACATGACGACCTATGTGATTTCGGCAGAAGTTTTGAACCCTTAAGTTTGAGCTAGTGGGCTGACGTTCGACACTCTTGATCATTGGGAATCCACCTTTCAGATGAGGTCTCTTCCAAGCCTCTCGGAGGTCGTGCGGCCGAAACACGAGCGTCGAAGCATTCCGTTTCGTTTACAGTAGTAGGCCTTTATTGACTAAATTGTAACATGACGACCTATGTGACTTCGGCAGAACTTTTGAACACTTAAGTTTGAGCTAGTAGGCTGACATTCGACATTCTCGATCGATGTGAATCCACCTTTCAGATGAGGTCTCTTCCAAGCCTCTCGGATGTCATGCGGCCGAAACACGAGCATCGAAGCATTCCGTTTCGCTCCAGTAGTAGGCCTTTATTGACTAAATTGTAACATGACGACCTATGTGATTTCGGCAGAAGTTTTGAACCCTTAAGTTTGAGCTAGTGGGCTGACGTTCGACACTCTTGATCGTTGTGAATCCACCTTTCAGATGAGGTCTCTTCCAAGCCTCTCGGACTTGGTGCGGCCGAGCGGCGACCTTCAAAGCATTCAGTTTCGCTCCAGAAGTAGGCCTTTATTGACTAAATTGTAACATGACGACCAATGTGATTTCGGCAGAAGTTTTGAACCCTTAAGTTTGAGCTAGTGGGCTGACGTTCGACACTCTTGATCGTTGTGAATCCACCTTTCAGATGAGGTCTCTTCCAAGCCTCTCGGAGGTCGTGCGGCCAAAACACGAGCGACGAAGAATTCCGTTTCGCTCCAGTAGTAGGCCTTTATTGACTAAATTGTAAAATGACGACCTTTGTGATTTCGGCAGAACTTTTGAACCCTTAAGTTTGAGCTAGTGGGCTGACGTTCGAGACTCTTGATCGTTGTGAATCCACCTTTCAGATGAGGTCTCTTCCAAGCCTCTCGGACTTCGTGCGTCCGAGCAGCGACCGTCAAAGCATTCAGTTTCGCTCCAGGAGTAGGCCATTATTGACTAAATTGTAACATGACGACCTATGTGATTTCGGCAGAACTTTTCAACCCTTAAGTTTGAGCAACTGGGTTGACGTTCGACACACTCGATCGTTGTGAATCCGCCTTTCAGATGAGGTCTCTTCCAAGCCTCTCGGAGGTCGTGCGGCCGAAACACAAGCGTCGAAGCATTCCGTTTCGCTCCAGTAGTAGGCCTTTATTATCTAAATTGTAACATGACGACCTATGTGATTTCGTCAGAACTTTTGAACCCTTAAGTTAGAGCTAGTGGGCTGATGTTCGACACACTCGATCGTTGTGAATCCACCTTTCCGATAAGGTCTCTTCCAAGCCTCTCGGACTTCGTGCGGCTGAGAGGCGACCGTCAAAGCATTCGCTTTCGCTCCAGTCGTATGACTTTATTGACTAAATTGTAACATGACGACCTATGTGATTTCGGCAGAACTTTTGAACACTTACGTTTGAGCTAGTAGGCTGACATTCGACACACTCGATCGTTGTGAATCCACCTTTCAGATGAGGTCTCTTCCAAGCCTCTCGGACTTCGTGCGGACAAGAGGCGACCGTCAAAGCATTCGGTTTTGCTCCAGTAGTAGGACTTTATTGACTAAATTGTAACATGACGACCTATGTGATTTCGGCAGAACTTTTGAACCCTTAAGTTTGAGCTAGTGGGCTGACGTTCGACACACTCGATCGTTGTGAATCCACCTTTCAGATGAGGTCTCTTCCAAGCCTCTCGGACTTCTCGCGTCCGAGCAGCGACTGTCATAGCATTCAGTTTCGCTCCAGGAGTAGGCCTTTATTGACTAAATTGTAACATGACGACCTATGTGATTTCGGCAGAACTTTTGAACCCTCAAGTTTGAGCTAGTAGGCTGAAGTTCGACACACTCGATCGTTGTGAATCCTCCTTTCAGATGAGGTCTCTTCCAAGCCTCTCGGACTTCGTGCGGCCGAGCGGCGACCGTAATTGCATTCAGTTTCGCTCCAGGAGTAGGCCTTTATTGACTAAATTGTAACATGACGACCTATGTGATTTCGGCAGAACTTTTCAACCCTTAAGTTTGAGCTAGTGGGCTGACGTTCGACACTCTTGATCGTTGTGAATCCACCTTTCAGATGAGGTCTCTTCCAAGCCTCTCGGAGGTCGTGCGGCCGAAACACAAGCGTCGAAGCATTCCGTTTCGCTCCAGTAGTACGCCTTTATTGACTAAATTGTAACATGACGACCTATGTGATTTCGGCAGAACTTTTGAACCCTTAAGTTAGAGCTAGTGGGGATGACGTTCGACACACTCGATCGTTGTGTATCCACCTTTCCGATAAGGTCTCTTCCAAGCCTCTCGGACTTCGTGCGGCCGAGAGGCGACCGTCAAAGCATTCGCTTTCGCTCCAGTATTAGGACTTTATTGACTAAATTGTAACATGACGACCTATGTGATTTCGGCAGAACTTTTGAACACTTACGTTTGAGCTAGTAGGCTGACATTCGACACACTCGATCGTTGTGAATCCACCTTTCAGATGAGGTCTCTTCCAAGCCTCTCGGACTTCGTGCGGACGAGAGGCGACCGTCAAAGCATTCAGTTTCGCTCCAGTAGTAGGACTTTATTGACTAAATTGTAACATGACGACCTATGTGATTTCGGCAGAAGTTTTGAACCCTTAAGTTTGAGCTAGTGGGCTGACGTTCGACACTCTTGATCGTTGGGAATCCACCTTTCAGATGAGGTCTCTTCCAAGCCTCTCGGAGGTCGTGCGGCCGAAACACGAGCGTCGAAGCATTCCGTTTCGTTTACAGTAGTAGGCCTTTATTGACTAAATTGTAACATGACGACCAATGTGACTTTGGCAGAACTTTTGAACACTTAAGTTTGAGCTAGTAGGTTGACATTCGACATTCTCGATCGTTGTGAATCCACCTTTCAGATGAGGTCTCTTCCAAGCCTCTCGGATGTCATGCGGCCGAAACACGAGCATCGAAGCATTCCGTTTCGCTCCAGTAGTAGGCCTTTATTGACTAAATTGTAACATGACGACATATGTGACTTCGGCAGAACATTTGAACACTTAAGTATGAGCTAGTAGGCTGACATTCGACACACTCGATCGTTGTGAATCCACCTTTCAGATGAGGTCTCTTCCAAGCCTCTCGGACTTGGTGCGGCCGAGCGGCGACCTTCAAAGCATTAAGTTTCGCTCCAGAAGTAGGCCTTTATTGACTAAATTGTAACATGACGACCAATGTGATTTCGGCAGAAGTTTTGAACCCTTAAGTTTGAGCTAGTGGGCTGACGTTCGACACTCTTGATTGTTGTGAATCCACCTTTCAGATGAGGTCTCTTCCAAGCCTCTCGGAGGTCGTGCGGCCGAAACACGAGCGACGAAGAATTCCGTTTCGCTCCAGTAGTAGGCCTTTATAGACTAAATTGTAAAATGACGACCTTTGTGATTTCGGCAGAACTTTTGAACCCTTAAGTTTGAGCTAGTGGGCTGACGTTCGAGACTCTTGATCGTTGTGAATCCACCTTTCAGATGAGGTCTCTTCCAAGCCTCTCGGACTTCGTGCGTCCGAGCAGCGACCGTCAAAGCATTCAGTTTCGCTCCAGGAGTAGGCCATTATTGACTAAATTGTAACATGACGACCTATGTGATTTCGGCAGAACTTTTCAACCCTTAAGTTTGAGCAACTGGGTTGACGTTCGACACACTCGATCGTTGTGAATCCACCTTTCAGATGAGGTCTCTTCCAAGCCTCTCGGAGGTCGTGCGGCCGAAACACAAGCGTCGAAGCATTCCGTTTCGCTCCAGTAGTAGGCCTTTATTATCTAAATTGTAACATGACGACCTATGTGATTTCGTCAGAACTTTTGAACCCTTAAGTTAGAGCTAGTGGGCTGATGTTCGACACACTCGATCGTTGTGAATCCACCTTTCCGATAAGGTCTCTTCCAAGCCTCTCGGACTTCGTGCGGCTGAGAGGCGACCGTCAAAGCATTCGCTTTCGCTCCAGTAGTATGACTTTATTGACTAAATTGTAACATGACGACCTATGTGATTTCGGCAGAACTTTTGAACACTTACGTTTGAGCTAGTAGGCTGACATTCGACACACTCGATCGTTGTGAATCCACCTTTCAGATGAGGTCTCTTCCAAGCCTCTCGGACTTCGTGCGGACAAGAGGCGACCGTCAAAGCATTCGGTTTTGCTCCAGTAGTAGGACTTTATTGACTAAATTGTAACATGACGACCTATGTGATTTCGGCAGAACTTTTGAACCCTTAAGTTTGAGCTAGTGGGCTGACGTTCGACACACTCGATCGTTGTGAATCCACCTTTCAGGTGAGGTCTCTTCCAAGCCTCTCGGACTTCTCGCGTCCGAGCAGCGACTGTCATAGCATTCAGTTTCGCTCCAGGAGTAGGCCTTTATTGACTAAATTGTAACATGACGACCTATGTGATTTCGGCAGAACTTTTGAACCCTCAAGTTTGAGCTAGTAGGCTGAAGTTCGACACACTCGATCGTTGTGAATCCTCCTTTCAGATGAGGTCTCTTCCAAGCCTCTCGGACTTCGTGCGGCCGAGCGGCGACCGTAATTGCATTCAGTTTCGCTCCAGGAGTAGGCCTTTATTGACTAAATTGTAACATGACGACCTATGTGATTTCGGCAGGACCTTTGAACCCTTAAGTTAGAGCTAGTGGGCTGACGTTCGACACACTCGATCGTTGTGAATACACCTTTCCGATGAGGTCTCTTCCAAGCCTCTCGGACTTCGTACGTCCGAGCAGCGACCGTCAAAGCATTCAGTTTCGCTCCAGGAGTAGGCCTTTATTGACTAAATTGTAACATGACGACCTATGTGATTTCGGCAGAACTTTTCAAACCTTAAGTTTGAGCAACTGGGCTGACGTTCGACACACTCTATCGTTGTGAATCCACCTTTCAGATGATGTCTCTCCCAAGCCTCTCGGACTTCGTGCGTCCGAGCAGCGACTGTCAAAGCATTCAGTTTCGCTCCAGTAATAGGCCTTTATTGACTAAATTGTAACATGACGACCTATGTGATTTCGGCAGAACTTTTCAAACCTTAAGTTTGAGCAACTGGGCTGACGTTCGACACACTCTATCGTTGTGAATCCACCTTTCAGATGAGGTCTCTTCCAAGCCTCTCGGAGGTCGTGCGGCCAAAACACAAGCGTCGAAGCATTCCGTTTCGCTCCAGTAGTAGGCCTTTATTGACTAAATTGTAACATGACGACCTATGTGATTTCGGCAGAACTTTTGAACACTTACGTTTGAGCTATTAGGCTGACATTCGACACACTCGATCGTTGTGAATCCACCTTTCAGATGAGGTCTCTTCCAAGCCTCTCGGACTTCGTGCGGACGAGAGGCGACCGTCAAAGCATTCAGTTTCGCTCCAGTAGTAAGACTTTATTGACTAAATTGTAACATGACGACCTATGTGATTTCGGCAGAACTTTTGAACCCTTTAGTTTGAGCTAGTGGGCTGACGTTCGACACACTCGATCGTTGTGAATCCACCTTTCAGATGATGTCTCTCCCAAGCCTCTCGGACTTCGTGCGTCCGAGCAGCGACTGTCAAAGCATTCAGTTTCGCTCCAGGAGTAGGCCTTTATTGACTAAATTGTAACATGACGACCTATGTGATTTCGGCAGAACTTTTCAACCCTTAAGTTTGAGCAACTGGGCTGACGTTCGACACACTCGATCGTTGTGAATCCACCTTTCAGATGAGGTCTCTTCCAAGCATCTCGGAGGTCGTGCGGCCGAAACACAAGCGTCGAAGCATTCCGTTTCGCTCCAGTAGTAGGCCTTTATTGACTAAATTGTAACATGACGACCTATGTGATTTCGGCAGAACTTTTCAAACCTTAAGTTTGAGCAACTGGGCTGACGTTCGACACACTCTATCGTTGTGAATCCACCTTTCAGATGAAGTCTCTCCCAAGCCTCTCGGACTTCGTGCGTCCGAGCAGCGACTGTCAAAGCATTCAGTTTCGCTCCAGTAATAGGCCTTTATTGACTAAATTGTAACATGACGACCTATGTGATTTCGGCAGAACTTTTCAAACCTTAAGTTTGAGCAACTGGGCTGACGTTCGACACACTCTATCGTTGTGAATCCACCTTTCAGATGAGGTCTCTTCCAAGCCTCTCGGAGGTCGTGCGGCCAAAACACAAGCGTCGAAGCATTCCGTTTCGCTCCAGTAGTAGGCCTTTATTGACTAAATTGTAACATGACGACCTATGTGATTTCGGCAGAACTTTTGAACACTTACGTTTGAGCTATTAGGCTGACATTCGACACACTCGATCGTTGTGAATCCACCTTTCAGATGAGGTCTCTTCCAAGCCTCTCGGACTTCGTGCGGACGAGAGGCGACCGTCAAAGCATTCAGTTTCGCTCCAGTAGTAAGACTTTATTGACTAAATTGTAACATGACGACCTATGTGATTTCGGCAGAACTTTTGAACCCTTTAGTTTGAGCTAGTGGGCTGACGTTCGACACACTCGATCGTTGTGAATCCACCTTTCAGATGATGTCTCTCCCAAGCCTCTCGGACTTCGTGCGTCCGAGCAGCGACTGTCAAAGCATTCAGTTTCGCTCCAGGAGTAGGCCTTTATTGACTAAATTGTAACATGACGACCTATGTGATTTCGGCAGAACTTTTCAACCCTTAAGTTTGAGCAACTGGGCTGACGTTCGACACACTCGATCGTTGTGAATCCACCTTTCAGATGAGGTCTCTTCCAAGCATCTCGGAGGTCGTGCGACCGAAACACAAGCGTCGAAGCATTCCGTTTCGCTCCAGTAGTAGGCCTTTATTGACTAAATTGTAACATGACGACCTATGTGATTTCGGCAGAACTTTTGAACCCTTTAGTTTGAGCTAGTGGGCTGACGTTCGACACACTCGATCGTTGTGAATCCACCTTTCAGATGAGGTCTCTTCCAAGCATCTCGGAGGTCGTGCGGCCGAAACACAAGCGTCGAAGCATTCCGTTTCGCTCCAGTAGTAGGCCTTTATTGACTAAATTGTAACATGACGACCTATGTGATTTCGGCAGAAGTTTGGAACCCTTAAGTTTGAGCTAGTGGGTTGACGTTCGACACTCTTGATCGTTGTGAATCCACCTTTCAGATGAGGTCTCTTCCAAGCCTCTCGGACTTCTCGCGTCCGAGCAGCGACTGTCATAGCATTCAGTTTCGCTCCAGGAGTAGGCCTTTATTGACTAAATTGTAACATGACGACCTATGTGATTTCGGCAGAACTTTTGAACCCTCAAGTTTGAGCTAGTAGGCTGAAGTTCGACACACTCGATCGTTGTGAATCCTCCTTTCAGATGAGGTCTCTTCCAAGCCTCTCGGACTTCGTGCGGCCGAGCGGCGACCGTAATTGCATTCAGTTTCGCTCCAGGAGTAGGCCTTTATTGACTAAAATGTAACATGACGACCTATGTGATTTCGGCAGGACCTTTGAACCCTTAAGTTAGAGCTAGTGGGCTGACGTTCGACACACTCGATCGTTGTGAATCCACCTTTCCGATGAGGTCTCTTCCAAGCCTCTCGGACTTCGTACGTCCGAGCAGCGACCGTCAAAGCATTCAGTTTCGCTCCAGGAGTAGGCCTTTATTGACTAAATTGTAACATGACGACCTATGTGATTTCGGCAGAACTTTTTAAACCTTAAGTTTGAGCAACTGGGCTGACGTTCGACACACTCTATCGTTGTGAATCCACCTTTCAGATGATGTCTCTCCCAAGCCTCTCGGACTTCGTGCGTCCGAGCAGCGACTGTCAAAGCATTCAGTTTCGCTCCAGTAATAGGCCTTTATTGACTAAATTGTAACATGACGACCTATGTGATTTCGGCAGAACTTTTCAAACCTTAAGTTTGAGCAACTGGGCTGACGTTCGACACACTCTATCGTTGTGAATCCACCTTTCAGATGAGGTCTCTTCCAAGCCTCTCGGAGGTCGTGCGGCCAAAACACAAGCGTCGAAGCATTCCGTTTCGCTCCAGTAGTAGGCCTTTATTGACTAAATTGTAACATGACGACCTATGTGATTTCGGCAGAACTTTTGAACACTTACGTTTGAGCTATTAGGCTGACATTCGACACACTCGATCGTTGTGAATCCACCTTTCAGATGAGGTCTCTTCCAAGCCTCTCGGACTTCGTGCGGACGAGAGGCGACCGTCAAAGCATTCAGTTTCGCTCCGGTAGTAAGACTTTATTGACTAAATTGTAACATGACGACCTATGTGATTTCGGCAGAACTTTTGAACCCTTTAGTTTGAGCTAGTGGGCTGACGTTCGACACACTCGATCGTTGTGAATCCACCTTTCAGATGATGTCTCTCCCAAGCCTCTCGGACTTCGTGCGTCCGAGCAGCGACTGTCAAAGCATTCAGTTTCGCTCCAGGAGTAGGCCTTTATTGACTAAATTGTAACATGACGACCTATGTGATTTCGGCAGAACTTTTCAACCCTTAAGTTTGAGCAACTGGGCTGACGTTCGACACACTCGATCGTTGTGAATCCACCTTTCAGATGAGGTCTCTTCCAAGCATCTCGGAGGTCGTGCGGCCGAAACACAAGCGTCGAAGCATTCTGTTTCGCTCCAGTAGTAGGCCTTTATTGACTAAATTTTAACATGACGACCTATGTGATTTCGGCAGAACTTTTGAACCCTTAAGTTAGAGCTAGTGGGGATGACGTTCGACACACTCGATCGTTGTGAATCCACCTTTCCGATAAGGTCTCTTCCAAGCCTCTCGGACTTCGTGCGGACGAGAGGCGACCGTCAAAGCATTCAGTTTCGCTCCAGTAGTAAGACTTTATTGACTAAATTGTAACATGACGACCTATGTGATTTCGGCAGAACTTTTGAACCCTTTAGTTTGAGCTAGTGGGCTGACGTTCGACACACTCGATCGTTGTGAATCCACCTTTCAGATGAGGTCTCTTCCAAGCATCTCGGAGGTCGTGCGGCCGAAACACAAGCGTCGAAGCATTCCGTTTCGCTCCAGTAGTAGGCCTTTATTGACTAAATTGTAACATGACGACCTATGTGATTTCGGCAGAAGTTTTGAACCCTTAAGTTTGAGCTAGTGGGTTGACGTTCGACACTCTTGATCGTTGTGAATCCACCTTTCAGATGAGGTCTCTTCCAAGCCTCTCGGACTTCTCGCGTCCGAGCAGCGACTGTCATAGCATTCAGTTTCGCTCCAGGAGTAGGCCTTTATTGACTAAATTGTAACATGACGACCTATGTGATTTCGGCAGAACTTTTGAACCCTCAAGTTTGAGCTAGTAGGCTGAAGTTCGACACACTCGATCGTTGTGAATCCTCCTTTCAGATGAGGTCTCTTCCAAGCCTCTCGGACTTCGTGCGGCCGAGCGGCGACCGTAATTGCATTCAGTTTCGCTCCAGGAGTAGGCCTTTATTGACTAAATTGTAACATGACGACCTATGTGATTTCGGCAGGACCTTTGAACCCTTAAGTTAGAGCTAGTGGGCTGACGTTCGACACACTCGATCGTTGTGAATCCACCTTTCCGATGAGGTCTCTTCCAAGCCTCTCGGACTTCGTACGTCCGAGCAGCGACCGTCAAAGCATTCAGTTTCGCTCCAGGAGTAGGCCTTTATTGACTAAATTGTAACATGACGACCTATGTGATTTCGGCAGAACTTTTCAAACCTTAAGTTTGAGCAACTGGGCTGACGTTCGACACACTCTATCGTTGTGAATCCACCTTTCAGATGAGGTATCTTCCAAGCCTCTCGGAGGTCGTGCGGCCAAAACACAAGCGTCGAAGCATTCCGTTTCGCTCCAGTAGTAGGCCTTTATTGACTAAATTGTAACATGACGACCTATGTGATTTCGGCAGAACTTTTGAACACTTACGTTTGAGCTAGTAGGCTGACATTCGACACACTCGATCGTTGTGAATCCACCTTTCAGATGAGGTCTTTTCCAAGCCTCTCGGACTTCGTGCGGACGAGAGGCGACCGTCAAAGCATTCAGTTTCGCTCCAGTAGTAGGACTTTATTGACTAAATTGTAACATGACGACCTATGTGATTTCGGCAGAACTTTTGAACCCTTAAGTTTGAGCTAGTGGGCTGACGTTCGACACACTCGATTGTTGTGAATCCACCATTCAGATGAGGTCTCTTCCAAGCCTCTCGGATGTCATGCGGCCGAAACACGAGCATCGAAGCATTCCGTTTCGCTCCAGTAGTAGGCCTTTATTGGCTAAATTGTAACATGACGACCTATGTGACTTCGGCAGAACTTTTGAACACTTAAGTTTGAGCAAGTAGGCTGACATTCGACACACTCGATCGTTGTGAATCCACCTTTCAGATGAGGTCTCTTCCAAGCCTCTCGGACTTCGTGCGGCCGAGCGGCGACCTTCAAAGCATTCAGTTTCGCTCCAGTAGTAGGCCTTTATTGACTAAACTGTAACATGACGACCTATGTGATTTCGGCAGAACTTTTCAAACCTTAAGTTTGAGCAACTGGGCTGACGTTCGACACACTCTATCGTTGTGAATCCACCTTTCAGATGAGGTCTCTTCCAAGCCTCTCGGAGGTCGTGCGGCCAAAACACAAGCGTCGAAGCATTCCGTTTCGCTCCAGTAGTAGGCCTTTATTGACTAAATTGTAACATGACGACCTATGTGATTTCGGCAGAACTTTTGAACACTTACGTTTGAGCTATTAGGCTGACATTCGACACACTCGATCGTTGTGAATCCACCTTTCAGATGAGGTCTCTTCCAAGCCTCTCGGACTTCGTGCGGACGAGAGGCGACCGTCAAAGCATTCAGTTTCGCTCCAGTAGTAAGACTTTATTGACTAAATTGTAACATGACGACCTATGTGATTTCGGCAGAACTTTTGAACCCTTTAGTTTGAGCTAGTGGGCTGACGTTCGACACACTCGATCGTTGTGAATCCACCTTTCAGATGATGTCTCTCCCAAGCCTCTCGGACTTCGTGCGTCCGAGCAGCGACTGTCAAAGCATTCAGTTTCGCTCCAGGAGTAGGCCTTTATTGACTAAATTGTAACATGACGACCTATGTGATTTCGGCAGAACTTTTCAACCCTTAAGTTTGAGCAACTGGGCTGACGTTCGACACACTCGATCGTTGTGAATCCACCTTTCAGATGAGGTCTCTTCCAAGCATCTCGGAGGTCGTGCGGCCGAAACACAAGCGTCGAAGCATTCCGTTTCGCTCCAGTAGTAGGCCTTTATTGACTAAATTGTAACATGACGACCTATGTGATTTCGGCAGAACTTTTGAACCCTTAAGTTAGAGCTAGTTGGGATGACCTTCGACACACTCGATCGTTGTGAATCCACCTTTCCGATAAGGTCTCTTCCAAGCCTCTCGGACTTCGTGCGGACGAGAGGCGACCGTCAAAGCATTCAGTTTCGCTCCAGTAGTAGGACTTTATTGACTAAATTGTAACATGACGACCTATGTGATTTCCGCAGAAGTTTTGAACCCTTAAGTTTGAGCTAGTGGGTTGACGTTCGACACTCTTGATCGTTGTGAATCCACCTTTCAGATGAGGTCTCTTCCAAGCCTCTCGGAGGTCGTGCGGCCGAAACACGAGCGTCGAAGCATTCCGTTTCGCTCCAGTAGTAGGCCTTTATTGACTAAATTGTAAAATGACGACCTTTGTGATTTCGGCAGAACTTTTGAACCCTTAAGTTTGAGCTAGTGGGCTGACGTTCGACACTCTTGATCGTTGTGAATCCACCTTTCAGATGAGGTCTCTTCCAAGCGTCTCGGAGGTCGTGCGGCCGAAACACGAGCGTCGAAGCATTCCGTTTCGCTCCAGTAGTAGGCCTTTATTGACTAAATTGTAAAATGACGACCTTTGTGATTTCGGCAGAACTTTTGAACCCTTAAGTTTGAGCTAGTGGGCTGACGTTCGACACACTCGATCGTTGTGAATCCACCTTTCAGATGAGGTCTCTTCCAAGCCTCTCGGACTTCGTGCGTCCGAGCAGCGACTGTCAAAGCATTCAGTTTCGCTCCAGGAGTAGGCCTTTACTGACTAAATTGTAACATGACGACCTATGTGATTTCGGCAGAACTTTTCAACCTTTAAGTTTGAGCAACTGGGCTGACGTTCGACACACTCGATCGTTGTGAATCCACCTTTCAGATGAGGTCTCTTCCAAGCCTCTCGGAGGTCGTGCGGCCAAAACACAAGCGTCGAAGCATTCCGTTTTGCTCCAGTAGTAGGCCTTTATTGACTAAATTGTAACATGACGACCTATGTGATTTCGGCAGGACCTTTGAACCCTTAAGTTAGAGCTAGTGGGCTGACGTTCGACACACTCGATCGTTGTGAATCCACCTTTCCGATGAGGTCTCTTCCAAGCCTCTCGGACTTCGTACGTCCGAGCAGCGACCGTCAAAGCATTCAGTTTCGCTCCAGGAGTAGGCCTTTATTGACTAAATTGTAACATGACGACCTATGTGATTTCGGCAGAACTTTTCAAACCTTAAGTTTGAGCAACTGGGCTGACGTTCGACACACTCTATCGTTGTGAATCCACCTTTCAGATGAGGTCTCTTCCAAGCCTCTCGGAGGTCGTGCGGCCAAAACACAAGCGTCGAAGCATTCCGTTTCGCTCCAGTAGTAGGCCTTTATTGACTAAATTGTAACATGACGACCTATGTGATTTCGGCAGAACTTTTGAACACTTACGTTTGAGCTAGTAGGCTGACATTCGACACACTCGATCGTTGTGAATCCACCTTTCAGATGAGGTCTTTTCCAAGCCTCTCGGACTTCGTGTGGACGAGAGGCGACCGTCAAAGCATTCAGTTCCGCTCCAGTAGTAGGACTTTATTGACTAAATTGTAACATGACGACCTATGTGATTTCGGCAGAACTTTTGAACCCTTAAGTTTGAGCTAGTGGGCTGACGTTCGACACACTCGATTGTTGTGAATCCACCATTCAGATGAGGTCTCTTCCAAGCCTCTCGGATGTCATGCGGCCGAAACACGAGCATCGAAGCATTCCGTTTCGCTCCAGTAGTAGGCCTTTATTGGCTAAATTGTAACATGACGACCTATGTGACTTCGGCAGAACTTTTGAACACTTAAGTTTGAGCAAGTAGGCTGACATTCGACACACTCGATCGTTGTGAATCCACCTTTCAGATGAGGTCTCTTCCAAGCCTCTCGGACTTCGTGCGGCCGAGCGGCGACCTTCAAAGCATTCAGTTTCGCTCCAGTAGTAGGCCTTTATTGACTAAACTGTAACATGACGACCTATGTGATTTCGGCAGAACTTTTCAAACCTTAAGTTTGAGCAACTGGGCTGACGTTCGACACACTCTATCGTTGTGAATCCACCTTTCAGATGAGGTCTCTTCCAAGCCTCTCGGAGGTCGTGCGGCCAAAACACAAGCGTCGAAGCATTCCGTTTCGCTCCAGTAGTAGGCCTTTATTGACTAAATTGTAACATGACGACCTATGTGATTTCGGCAGAACTGTTGAACACTTACGTTTGAGCTATTAGGCTGACGTTCGACACACTCGATCGTTGTGAATCCACCTTTCCGATAAGGTCTCTTCCAAGCCTCTCGGACTTCGTGCGGACGAGAGGCGACCGTCAAAGCATTCAGTTTCGCTCCAGTAATAGGACTTTATTGACTAAATTGTAACATGACGACCTATGTGATTTCGGCAGAAGTTTTGAACCCTTAAGTTTGAGCTAGTGGGCTGACGTTCGACACTCTTGATCGTTGGGAATCCACCTTTCAGATGAGGTCTCTTCCAAGCCTCTCGGAGGTCGTGCGGCCGAAACACGAGCGTTGAAGCATTCCGTTTCGTTTACAGTAGTAGGCCTTTATTGACTAAATTGTAACATGACGACCTATGTGACTTCGGCAGAACTTTTGAACACTTAAGTTTGAGCTAGTAGGCTGACATTCGACATTCTCGATCGTTGTGAATCCACCTTTCAGATGAGGTCTCTTCCAAGCCTCTCGGATGTCGTGCGGCCGAAACACGAGCGTCGAAGCATTCCGTTTCGTTTACAGTAGTAGGCCTTTATTGACTAAATTGTAACATGACGACATATGTGACTTCGGCAGAACTTTTGAACACTTAAGTATGAGCTAGTAGGCTGACATTCGACACACTCGATCGTTGTGAATCCACCTTTCAGATGAGGTCTCTTCCAAGCCTCTCGGACTTCGTGCGGCGGAGCGGCGACCTTCAAAGCATTCAGTTTCGCTCCAGAAGTAGGCCTTTATTGACTAAATTGTAACATGACGACCAATGTGATTTCGGCAGAAGTTTTGAACCCTTAAGTTCTAGCTAGTGGGCTGACGTTCGACACTCTTGATCTTTGTGAATCCACCTTTCAGATGAGGTCTCTTCCAAGCCTCTCGGAGGTCGTGCGGCCGAAACACAAGCGTCGAAGCATTCCGTTTCGCTCCAGTAGTAGGCCTTTATTGACTAAATTGTAACATGACGACCTATGTGATTTCGGCAGAACTTTTGAACCCTTAAGTTAGAGCTAGTGGGCTGACGTTCGACACTCTTGATCGTTGTGAATCCACCTTTCAGATGAGGTCTCTTCCAAGCGTCTCGGAGGTCGTGCGGCCGAAACACGAGCGTCGAAGCATTCCGTTTCGCTCCAGTAGTAGGCCTTTATTGACTAAATTGTAAAATGACGACCTTTGTGATTTCGGCAGAACTTTTGAACCCTTAAGTTTGAGCTAGTGGGCTGACGTTCGACACACTCGATCGTTGTGAATCCACCTTTCAGATGAGGTCTCTTCCAAGCCTCTCGGACTTCGTGCGTCCGAGCAGCGACTGTCAAAGCATTCAGTTTCGCTCCAGGAGTAGGCCTTTATTGACTAAATTGTAACATGACGACCTATGTGATTTCGGCAGAACTTTTCAACCTTTAAGTTTGAGCAACTGGGCTGACGTTCGACACACTCGATCGTTGTGAATCCACCTTTCAGATGAGGTCTCTTCCAAGCCTCTCGGAGTTCGTGCGGCCAAAACACGAGTGTCGAAGCATTCCGTTTCGTTTACAGTAGTAGGCCTTTATTGACTAAATTGTAACATGACGACATATGTGACTTCGGCAGAACTTTTGAACACTTAAGTATGAGCTAGTAGGCTGACATTCGACACACTCGACCGTTGTGAATCCACCTTTCAGATGAGGTCTCTTACAAGCCTCTCGGACTTCGTGCGGCGGAGCGGCGACCTTCAAAGCATTCAGTTTCGCTCCAGAAGTAGGCCTTTATTGACTAAATTGTAACATGACGACCAATGTGATTTCGGCAGAAGTTTTGAACCCTTAAGTTCTAGCTAGTGGGCTGACGTTCGACACTCTTGATCTTTGTGAATCCACCTTTTCAGATGAGGTCTCTTCCAAGCCTCTCGGAGGTCGTGCGGCCGAAACACAAGCGTCGAAGCATTCCGTTTCGCTCCAGTAGTAGGCCTTTATTGACTAAATTGTAACATGACGACCTATGTGATTTCGGCAGAACTTTTGAACCCTTAAGTTAGAGCTAGTGGGGATGACGTTCGACACACTCGATCGTTGTGAATCCACCTTTCCGATAAGGTCTCTTCCAAGCCTCTCGGACTTCGTGCGGCCGAGAGGCGACCGTCAAAGCATTCGCTTTCGCTCCAGTAGTAGGACTTTATTGACTAAATTGTAACATGACGACCTATGTGATTTCGGCAGAACTTTTGAACCCTTTAGTTTGAGCTAGTGGGCTGACGTTCGACACACTCGATCGTTGTGAATCCACCTTTCAGATGATGTCTCTCCCAAGCCTCTCGGACTTCGTGCGTCCGAGCAGCGACTGTCAAAGCATTCAGTTTCGCTCCAGGAGTAGGCCTTTATTGACTAAATTGTAACATGACGACCTATGTGATTTCGGCAGAACTTTTCAACCCTTAGGTTTGAGCAACTGGGCTGACGTTCGACACACTCGATCGTTCTGAATCCACCTTTCAGATGAGGTCTCTTCCAAGCCTCTCGGAGGTCGTGCGGCCGAAACACGAGCGTCGAAGCATTCCGTTTCGCTCCAGTAGTGGGCCTTTATTGACTAAATTGTAAAATGACGACCTTTGTGATTTCGGCAGAACTTTTGAACCCTTAAGTTTGAGCTAGTGGGCTGACGTTCGACACACTCGATCGTTGTGAATCCACCTTTCAGATGAGGTCTCTTCCAAGCCTCTCGGACTTCGTACGTCCGAGCAGCGACTGTCAAAGCATTCAGTTTCGCTCCAGGAGTAGGCCTTTATTGACTAAATTGTAACATGACGACCTATGTGATTTCGGCAGAACTTTTCAACCTTTAAGTTTGAGCAAGTGGAGTGACTTTCGACACACTCGATCGTTGTGAATCCACCTTTCAGATGAGGTCTCTTCCAAGCCTCTCGGAGGTCGTGCGGCCAAAACACAAGTGTCGAAGCATTCCGTTTCGCTCCAGTAGTAGGCCTTTATTGACTAATTGTAACATGACGACCTATGTGATTTCGGCAGAACCTTTGAACACTTACGTTTGAGCAACTGGGCTGACGTTCGACACACTCGATCGTTGTGAATCCACCTTTCAGATGAGGTCTCTTCCAAGCCTCTCGGAGGTCGTGCGGCCAAAACACAAGCGTCGAAGCATTCCGTTTCGCTCCAGTAGTAGGCCTTTATTGACTAAATTGTAACATGACCACCTATGTGATTTCGGCAGAACCTTTGAACACTTACGTTTGAGCTAGTGGGCTGACGTTCGACACTCTTGATCGTTGTGAATCCACCTTTTCAGATGAGGTCTCTTCCAAGCCTCTCGGAGGTCGTGCGGCCAAAACACAAGCGTCCAAGCATTCCGTTTCGCTCCAGTAGTAGGCCTTTATTGACTAAATTGTAACATGACGACCTATGTGATTTCGGCAGAACTTTTGAACACTTACGTTTGAGCTATTAGGCTGACATTCGACACACTCGATCGTTGTGAATCCACCTTTCAGATGATGTCTCTCCCAAGCCTCTCGGACTTCGTGCGTCCGAGCAGCGACTGTCAAAGCATTCAGTTTCGCTCCAGGAGTAGGCCTTTATTGACTAAATTGTAACATGACGACCAATGTGATTTCGGCAGAACTTTTCAACCCTTAAGTTTGAGCAACTGGGCTGACGTTCGACACACTCGATCGTTGTGAATCCACCTTTCAGATGAGGTCTCTTCCAAGCATCTCGGAGGTCGTGCGGCCGAAACACAAGCGTCGAAGCATTCCGTTTCGCTCCAGTAGTAGGCCTTTATTGACTAAATTGTAACATGACGACCTATGTGATTTCGGCAGAACTTTTGAACCCTTAAGTTAGAGCTAGTGGGGATGACGTTCGACACACTCGATCGTTGTGAATCCACCTTTCCGATAAGGTCTCTTCCAAGTCTCTCGGACTTCGTGCGGACGAGAGACGACCGTCAAAGCATTCAGTTTCGCTCCAGTAATAGGACTTTATTGACTAAATTGTAACATGACGACCTATGTGATTTCGGCAGAAGTTTTGAACCCTTAAGTTTGAGCTAGTGGGTTGACGTTCGACACTCTTGATCGTTGTGAATCCACCTTTCAGATGAGGTCTCTTCCAAGCCTCTCGGACTTCTCGCGTCCGAGCAGCGACTGTCATAGCATTCAGTTTCGCTCCAGGAGTAGGCCTTTATTGACTAAATTGTAACATGACGACTTATGTGATTTCGGCAGAACTTTTGAACCCTCAAGTTTGAGCTAGTAGGCTGAAGTTCGACACACTCGATCGTTGTGAATCCACCTTTCCGATGAGGTCTCTTCCAAGCCTCTCGGACTTCGTACGTCCGAGCAGCGACCGTCAAAGCATTCAGTTTCGCTCCAGGAGTAGGCCTTTATTGACTAAATTGTAACATGACGACCTATGTGATTTCGGCAGAACTTTTCAAACCTTAAGTTTGAGCAACTGGGCTGACGTTCGACACACTCTATCGTTGTGAATCCACCTTTCAGATGAGGTCTCTTCCAAGCCTCTCGGAGGTCGTGCGGCCAAAACACAAGCGTCGAAGCATTCCGTTTCGCTCCAGTAGTAGGCCTTTATTGACTAAATTGTAACATGACGACCTATGTGATTTCGGCAGAACTTTTGAACACTTACGTTTGAGCTAGTAGGCTGACATTCGACACACTCGATCGTTGTGAATCCACCTTTCAGATGAGGTCTTTTCCAAGCCTCTCGGACTTCGTGCGGACGAGAGGCGACCGTCAAAGCATTCAGTTTCGCTCCAGTAGTAGGACTTTATTGACTAAATTGTAACATGACGACCTATGTGATTTCGGCAGAACTTTTGAACCCTTAAGTTTGAGCTAGTGGGCTGACGTTCGACACACTCGATTGTTGTGAATCCACCATTCAGATGAGGTCTCTTCCAAGCCTCTCGGATGTCATGCGGCCGAAACACGAGCATCGAAGCATTCCGTTTCGCTCCAGTAGTAGGCCTTTATTGGCTAAATTGTAACATGACGACCTATGTGACTTCGGCAGAACTTTTGAACACTTAAGTTTGAGCAAGTAGGCTGACATTCGACACACTCGATCGTTGTGAATCCACCTTTCAGATGATGTCTCTCCCAAGCCTCTCGGACTTCGTGCGTCCGAGCAGCGACTGTCAAAGCATTCAGTTTCGCTCCAGGAGTAGGCCTTTATTGACTAAATTGTAACATGACGACCAATGTGATTTCGGCAGAACTTTTCAACCCTTAAGTTTGAGCAACTGGGCTGACGTTCGACACACTCGATCGTTGTGAATCCACCTTTCAGATGAGGTCTCTTCCAAGCATCTCGGAGGTCGTGAGGCCGAAACACAAGCGTCGAAGCATTCCGTTTCGCTCCAGTAGTAGGCCTTTATTGACTAAATTGTAACATGACGACCTATGTGATTTCGGCAGAACTTTTGAACCCTTAAGTTAGAGCTAGTGGGGATGACCTTCGACACACTCGATCGTTGTGAATCCACCTTTCCGATAAGGTCTCTTCCAAGCCTCTCGGACTTCGTGCGGACGAGAGGCGACCGTCAAAGCATTCAGTTTCGCTCCAGTAGTAGGACTTTATTGACTAAATTGTAACATGACGACCTATGTGATTTCGGCAGAAGTTTTGAACCCTTAAGTTTGAGCTAGTGGGTTGACGTTCGACACTCTTGATCGTTGTGAATCCACCTTTCAGATGAGGTCTCTTCCAAGCCTCTCGGAGGTCGTGCGGCCGAAACACGAGCGTCGAAGCATTCCGTTTCGCTGCAGTAGTAGGCCTTTATTGACTAAATTGTAAAATGACGACCTTTGTGATTTCGGCAGAACTTTTGAACCCTTAAGTTTGAGCTAGTGGGCTGACGTTCGACATTCTTGATCGTTGTGAATCCACCTTTCAGATGAGGTCTCTTCCAAGCGTCTCGGAGGTCGTGCGGCCGAAACACGAGCGTCGAAGCATTCCGTTTCGCTCCAGTAGTAGGCCTTTATTGACTAAATTGTAAAATGACGACCTTTGTGATTTCGGCAGAACTTTTGAACCCTTAAGTTTGAGCTAGTGGGCTGACGTTCGACACACTCGATCGTTGTGAATCCACCTTTCAGATGAGGTCTCTTCCAAGCCTCTCGGACTTCGTGCGTCCGAGCAGCGACTGTCAAAGCATTCAGTTTCGCTCCAGGAGTAGGCCTTTATTGACTAAATTGTAACATGACGACCTATGTGATTTCGGCAGAACTTTTCAACCTTTAAGTTTGAGCAACTGGGCTGACGTTCGACACACTCGATCGTTGTGAATCCACCTTTCAGATGAGGTCTCTTCCAAGCCTCTCGGAGGTCGTGCGGCCAAAACACAAGCGTCGAAGCATTCCGTTTCGCTCCAGTAGTAGGCCTTTATTGACTAAATTGTAACATGACGACCTATGTGATTTCGGCAGAACCTTTGAACACTTACGTTTGAGCTAGTGGGCTGACGTTCGACACTCTTGATCGTTGTGAATCCACCTTTTCAGATGAGGTCTCTTCCAAGCCTCTCGGAGGTCGTGCGGCCAAATCACAAGCGTCCAAGCATTCCGTTTCGCTCCAGTAGTAGGCCTTTATTGACTAAATTGTAACATGACGACCTATGTGATTTCGGCAGAACTTTTGAACCCTTAAGTTAGAGCTAGTGGGGATGACGTTCGACACACTCGATCGTTGTGAATCCACCTTTCCGATAAGGTCTCTTCCAAGCCTCTCGGACTTCGTGCGGCCGAGAGGCGACCGTCAAAGCATTCGCTTTCGCTCCAGTAGTAGGACTTTATTGACTAAATTGTAACATGACGACCTATGTGATTTCGGCAGAACTTTTGAACCCTTTAGTTTGAGCTAGTGGGCTGACGTTCGACACACTCGATCGTTGTGAATCCACCTTTCAGATGATGTCTCTCCCAAGCCTCTCGGACTTCGTGCGTCCGAGCAGCGACTGTCAAAGCATTCAGTTTCGCTCCAGGAGTAGGCCTTTATTGACTAAATTGTAACATGACGACCTATGTGATTTCGGCAGAACTTTTCAACCCTTAGGTTTGAGCAACTGGGCTGACGTTCGACACACTCGATCGTTCTGAATCCACCTTTCAGATGAGGTCTCTTCCAAGCCTCTCGGAGGTCGTGCGGCCGAAACACGAGCGTCGAAGCATTCCGTTTCGCTCCAGTAGTGGGCCTTTATTGACTAAATTGTAAAATGACGACCTTTGTGATTTCGGCAGAACTTTTGAACCCTTAAGTTTGAGCTAGTGGGCTGACGTTCGACACACTCGATCGTTGTGAATCCACCTTTCAGATGAGGTCTCTTCCAAGCCTCTCGGACTTCGTGCGTCCGAGCAGCGACTGTCAAAGCATTCAGTTTCGCTCCAGGAGTAGGCCTTTATTGACTAAATTGTAACATGACGACCTATGTGATTTCGGCAGAACTTTTCAACCTTTAAGTTTGAGCAAGTGGAGTGACTTTCGACACACTCGATCGTTGTGAATCCACCTTTCAGATGAGGTCTCTTCCAAGCCTCTCGGAGGTCGTGCGGCCAAAACACAAGTGTCGAAGCATTCCGTTTCGCTCCAGTAGTAGGCCTTTATTGACTAATTGTAACATGACGACCTATGTGATTTCGGCAGAACCTTTGAACACTTACGTTTGAGCAACTGGGCTGACGTTCGACACACTCGATCGTTGTGAATCCACCTTTCAGATGAGGTCTCTTCCAAGCCTCTCGGAGGTCGTGCGGCCAAAACACAAGCGTCGAAGCATTCCGTTTCGCTCCAGTAGTAGGCCTTTATTGACTAAATTGTAACATGACCACCTATGTGATTTCGGCAGAACCTTTGAACACTTACGTTTGAGCTAGTGGGCTGACGTTCGACACTCTTGATCGTTGTGAATCCACCTTTTCAGATGAGGTCTCTTCCAAGCCTCTCGGAGGTCGTGCGGCCAAAACACAAGCGTCCAAGCATTCCGTTTCGCTCCAGTAGTAGGCCTTTATTGACTAAATTGTAACATGACGACCTATGTGATTTCGGCAGAACTTTTGAACACTTACGTTTGAGCTATTAGGCTGACATTCGACACACTCGATCGTTGTGAATCCACCTTTCAGATGATGTCTCTCCCAAGCCTCTCGGACTTCGTGCGTCCGAGCAGCGACTGTCAAAGCATTCAGTTTCGCTCCAGGAGTAGGCCTTTATTGACTAAATTGTAACATGACGACCAATGTGATTTCGGCAGAACTTTTCAACCCTTAAGTTTGAGCAACTGGGCTGACGTTCGACACACTCGATCGTTGTGAATCCACCTTTCAGATGAGGTCTCTTCCAAGCATCTCGGAGGTCGTGCGGCCGAAACACAAGCGTCGAAGCATTCCGTTTCGCTCCAGTAGTAGGCCTTTATTGACTAAATTGTAACATGACGACCTATGTGATTTCGGCAGAACTTTTGAACCCTTTAGTTTGAGCTAGTGGGCTGACGTTCGACACACTCGATCGTTGTGAATCCACCTTTCAGATGATGTCTCTCCCAAGCCTCTCGGACTTCGTGCGTCCGAGCAGCGACTGTCAAAGCATTCAGTTTCGCTCCAGGAGTAGGCCTTTATTGACTAAATTGTAACATGACGACCTATGTGATTTCGGCAGAACTTTTCAACCCTTAAGTTTGAGCTAGTGGGGATGACGTTCGACACACTCGATCGTTGTGAATCCACCTTTCCGATAAGGTCTCTTCCAAGCCTCTCGGACTTCGTGCGGCCGAGAGGCGACCGTCAAAGCATTCGTTTTCGCTCCAGTATTAGGACTTTATTGACTAAATTGTAACATGACGACCTATGTGATTTCGGCAGAACTTTTGAACACTTACGTTTGAGCTAGTAGGCTGACATTCGACACACTCGATCGTTGTGAATCCACCTTTCAGATGAGGTCTCTTCCAAGCCTCTCGGACTTCGTGCGGATGAGAGGCGACCGTCAAAGCATTCAGTTTCGCTCCAGTAGTAGGACTTTATTGACTAAATTGTAACATGACGACCTATGTGATTTCGGCAGAACTTTTGAACCCTTAAGTTTGAGCTAGTGGGCTGACGTTCGACACTCTTGATCGTTGGCAATCCACCTTTCAGATGAGGTCTCTTCCAAGCCTCTCGGACGTCGTGCGGCCGAAACACGAGCGTCGAAGCATTCCGTTTCGTTTACAGTAGTAGGCCTTTATTGACTAAATTGTAACATGACGACCTATGTGACTTCGGCAGAACTTTTGAACACTTAAGTTTGAGCTAGTAGGCTGACATTCGACATTATCGATCGTTGTGAATCCACCTTTCAGATGAGGTCTCTTCCAAGCCTCTCGGATGTCATGCGGCCGAAACACGAGCATCGAAGCATTCCGTTTCGCTCCAGTAGTAGGCCTTTATTGACTAAATTGTAACATGACAACATATGTGACTTCGGCAGAACTTTTGAACACTTAAGTATGAGCTAGTAGGCTGACATTCGACACACTCGATCGTTGTGAATCCACCTTTCAGATGAGGTCTCTTCCAAGCCTCTCGGACTTGGTGCGGCCGAGCGGCGACCTTCAAAGCATTCAGTTTCGCTCCAGAAGTAGGCCTTTATTGACTAAATTGTAACATGACGACCAATGTGATTTCGGCAGAAGTTTTGAACCCTTAAGTTTGAGCTAGTGGGCTGACGTTCGACACTCTTGATCGTTGTGAATCCACCTTTCAGATGAGGTCTCTTCCAAACCTCTCGGAGGTCGTGCGGCCGAAACACGAGCGACGAAGAATTCCGTTTCGCTCCAGTAGTAGGCCTTTATTGACTAAATTGTAACATGACCACCTATGTGATTTCGGCAGAACCTTTGAACACTTACGTTTGAGCTAGTGGGCTGACGTTCGACACTCTTGATCGTTGTGAATCCACCTTTTCAGATGAGGTCTCTTCCAAGCCTCTCGGAGGTCGTGCGGCCAAAACACAAGCGTCCAAGCATTCCGTTTCGCTCCAGTAGTAGGCCTTTATTGACTAAATTGTAACATGACGACCTATGTGATTTCGGCAGAACTTTTGAACACTTACGTTTGAGCTATTAGGCTGACATTCGACACACTCGATCGTTGTGAATCCACCTTTCAGATGATGTCTCTCCCAAGCCTCTCGGACTTCGTGCGTCCGAGCAGCGACTGTCAAAGCATTCAGTTTCGCTCCAGGAGTAGGCCTTTATTGACTAAATTGTAACATGACGACCAATGTGATTTCGGCAGAACTTTTCAACCCTTAAGTTTGAGCAACTGGGCTGACGTTCGACACACTCGATCGTTGTGAATCCACCTTTCAGATGAGGTCTCTTCCAAGCATCTCGGAGGTCGTGCGGCCGAAACACAAGCGTCGAAGCATTCCGTTTCGCTCCAGTAGTAGGCCTTTATTGACTAAATTGTAACATGACGACCTATGTGATTTCGGCAGAACTTTTGAACCCTTAAGTTAGAGCTAGTGGGGATGACGTTCGACACACTCGATCGTTGTGAATCCACCTTTCCGATAAGGTCTCTTCCAAGCCTCTCGGACTTCGTGCGGACGAGAGACGACCGTCAAAGCATTCAGTTTCGCTCCAGTAATAGGACTTTATTGACTAAATTGTAACATGACGACCTATGTGATTTCGGCAGAAGTTTTGAACCCTTAAGTTTGAGCTAGTGGGTTGACGTTCGACACTCTTGATCGTTGTGAATCCACCTTTCAGATGAGGTCTCTTCCAAGCCTCTCGGACTTCTCGCGTCCGAGCAGCGACTGTCATAGCATTCAGTTTCGCTCCAGGAGTAGGCCTTTATTGACTAAATTGTAACATGACGACTTATGTGATTTCGGCAGAACTTTTGAACCCTCAAGTTTGAGCTAGTAGGCTGAAGTTCGACACACTCGATCGTTGTGAATCCACCTTTCCGATGAGGTCTCTTCCAAGCCTCTCGGACTTCGTACGTCCGAGCAGCGACCGTCAAAGCATTCAGTTTCGCTCCAGGAGTAGGCCTTTATTGACTAAATTGTAACATGACGACCTATGTGATTTCGGCAGAACTTTTCAAACCTTAAGTTTGAGCAACTGGGCTGACGTTCGACACACTCTATCGTTGTGAATCCACCTTTCAGATGAGGTCTCTTCCAAGCCTCTCGGAGGTCGTGCGGCCAAAACACAAGCGTCGAAGCATTCCGTTTCGCTCCAGTAGTAGGCCTTTATTGACTAAATTGTAACATGACGACCTATGTGATTTCGGCAGAACTTTTGAACACTTACGTTTGAGCTAGTAGGCTGACATTCGACACACTCGATCGTTGTGAATCCACCTTTCAGATGAGGTCTTTTCCAAGCCTCTCGGACTTCGTGCGGACGAGAGGCGACCGTCAAAGCATTCAGTTTCGCTCCAGTAGTAGGACTTTATTGACTAAATTGTAACATGACGACCTATGTGATTTCGGCAGAACTTTTGAACCCTTAAGTTTGAGCTAGTGGGCTGACGTTCGACACACTCGATTGTTGTGAATCCACCATTCAGATGAGGTCTCTTCCAAGCCTCTCGGATGTCATGCGGCCGAAACACGAGCATCGAAGCATTCCGTTTCGCTCCAGTAGTAGGCCTTTATTGGCTAAATTGTAACATGACGACCTATGTGACTTCGGCAGAACTTTTGAACACTTAAGTTTGAGCAAGTAGGCTGACATTCGACACACTCGATCGTTGTGAATCCACCTTTCAGATGATGTCTCTCCCAAGCCTCTCGGACTTCGTGCGTCCGAGCAGCGACTGTCAAAGCATTCAGTTTCGCTCCAGGAGTAGGCCTTTATTGACTAAATTGTAACATGACGACCAATGTGATTTCGGCAGAACTTTTCAACCCTTAAGTTTGAGCAACTGGGCTGACGTTCGACACACTCGATCGTTGTGAATCCACCTTTCAGATGAGGTCTCTTCCAAGCATCTCGGAGGTCGTGCGGCCGAAACACAAGCGTCGAAGCATTCCGTTTCGCTCCAGTAGTAGGCCTTTATTGACTAAATTGTAACATGACGACCTATGTGATTTCGGCAGAACTTTTGAACCCTTAAGTTAGAGCTAGTGGGGATGACCTTCGACACACTCGATCGTTGTGAATCCACCTTTCCGATAAGGTCTCTTCCAAGCCTCTCGGACTTCGTGCGGACGAGAGGCGACCGTCAAAGCATTCAGTTTCGCTCCAGTAGTAGGACTTTATTGACTAAATTGTAACATGACGACCTATGTGATTTCGGCAGAAGTTTTGAACCCTTAAGTTTGAGCTAGTGGGTTGACGTTCGACACTCTTGATCGTTGTGAATCCACCTTTCAGATGAGGTCTCTTCCAAGCCTCTCGGAGGTCGTGCGGCCGAAACACGAGCGTCGAAGCATTCCGTTTCGCTCCAGTAGTAGGCCTTTATTGACTAAATTGTAAAATGACGACCTTTGTGATTTCGGCAGAACTTTTGAACCCTTAAGTTTGAGCTAGTGGGCTGACGTTCGACATTCTTGATCGTTGTGAATCCACCTTTCAGATGAGGTCTCTTCCAAGCGTCTCGGAGGTCGTGCGGCCGAAACACGAGCGTCGAAGCATTCCGTTTCGCTCCAGTAGTAGGCCTTTATTGACTAAATTGTAAAATGACGACCTTTGTGATTTCGGCAGAACTTTTGAACCCTTAAGTTTGAGCTAGTGGGCTGACGTTCGACACACTCGATCGTTGTGAATCCACCTTTCAGATGAGGTCTCTTCCAAGCCTCTCGGACTTCGTGCGTCCGAGCAGCGACTGTCAAAGCATTCAGTTTCGCTCCAGGAGTAGGCCTTTATTGACTAAATTGTAACATGACGACCTATGTGATTTCGGCAGAACTTTTCAACCTTTAAGTTTGAGCAACTGGGCTGACGTTCGACACACTCGATCGTTGTGAATCCACCTTTCAGATGAGGTCTCTTCCAAGCCTCTCGGAGGTCGTGCGGCCAAAACACAAGCGTCGAAGCATTCCGTTTCGCTCCAGTAGTAGGCCTTTATTGACTAAATTGTAACATGACGACCTATGTGATTTCGGCAGAACCTTTGAACACTTACGTTTGAGCTAGTGGGCTGACGTTCGACACTCTTGATCGTTGTGAATCCACCTTTTCAGATGAGGTCTCTTCCAAGCCTCTCGGAGGTCGTGCGGCCAAATCACAAGCGTCCAAGCATTCCGTTTCGCTCCAGTAGTAGGCCTTTATTGACTAAATTGTAACATGACGACCTATGTGATTTCGGCAGAACTTTTGAACCCTTTAGTTTGAGCTAGTGGGCTGACGTTCGACACACTCGATCGTTGTGAATCCACCTTTCAGATGATGTCTCTCCCAGGCCTCTCGGACTTCGTGCGTCCGAGCAGCGACTGTCAAAGCATTCAGTTTCGCTCCAGGAGTAGGCCTTTATTGACTAAATTGTAACATGACGACCTATGTGATTTCGGCAGAACTTTTCAACCCTTAAGTTTGAGCTAGTGGGGATGACGTTCGACACACTCGATCGTTGTGAATCCACCTTTCCGATAAGGTCTCTTCCAAGCCTCTCGGACTTCGTGCGGCCGAGAGGCGACCGTCAAAGCATTCGTTTTCGCTCCAGTATTAGGACTTTATTGACTAAATTGTAACATGACGACCTATGTGATTTCGGCAGAACTTTTGAACACTTACGTTTGAGCTAGTAGGCTGACATTCGACACACTCGATCGTTGTGAATCCACCTTTCAGATGAGGTCTCTTCCAAGCCTCTCGGACTTCGTGCGGACGAGAGGCGACCGTCAAAGCATTCAGTTTCGCTCCAGTAGTAGGACTTTATTGACTAAATTGTAACATGACGACCTATGTGATTTCGGCAGAACTTTTGAACCCTTAAGTTTGAGCTAGTGGGCTGACGTTCGACACTCTTGATCGTTGGCAATCCACCTTTCAGATGAGGTCTCTTCCAAGCCTCTCGGACGTCGTGCGGCCGAAACACGAGCGTCGAAGCATTCCGTTTCGTTTACAGTAGTAGGCCTTTATTGACTAAATTGTAACATGACGACCTATGTGACTTCGGCAGAACTTTTGAACACTTAAGTTTGAGCTAGTAGGCTGACATTCGACACACTCGATCGTTGTGAATCCACCTTTCAGATGAGGTCTCTTCCAAGCCTCTCGGACTTGGTGCGGCCGAGCGGCGACCTTCAAAGCATTCAGTTTCGCTCCAGAAGTAGGCCTTTATTGACTAAATTGTAACATGACGACCAATGTGATTTCGGCAGAAGTTTTGAACCCTTAAGTTTGAGCTAGTGGGCTGACGTTCGACACTCTTGATCGTTGTGAATCCACCTTTCAGATGAGGTCTCTTCCAAGCCTCTCGGAGGTCGTGCGGCCGAAACACGAGCGACGAAGAATTCCGTTTCGCTCCAGTAGTAGGCCTTTATTGACTAAATTGTAAAATTACGACCTTTGTGTTTTCGGCAGAACTTTTGAACCCTTAAGTTTGAGCTAGTGGGCTGACGTTCGAGACTCTTGATCGTTGTGAATCCACCTTTCAGATGAGGTCTCTTCCAAGCCTCTCGGACTTCGTGCGTCCGAGCAGCGACCGTCAAAGCATTCAGTTTCGCTCCAGGAGTAGGCCATTATTGACTAAATTGTAACATGACGACCTACGTGATTTCGGCAGAACTTTTCAACCGTTAAGTTTGAGCAACTGGGTTGACGTTCGACACACTCGATCGTTGTGAATCCACCTTTCAGATGAGGTCTCTTCCAAGCCTCTCGGAGGTCATGCGGCCGAAACACAAGCGTCGAAGCATTCCGTTTCGCTCCAGTAGTAGGCCTTTATTATCTAAATTGTAACATGACGACCTATGTGATTTCGTCAGAACTTTTGAACCCTTAAGTTAGAGCTTGTGGGCTGATGTTCGACACACTCGATCGTTGTGAATCCACCTTTCCGATAAGGTCTCTTCCAAGCCTCTCGGACTTCGTGCGGCCGAGAGGCGACCGTCAAAGCATTCGCTTTCGCTCCAGTAGTAGGACTTTATTGACTAAATTGTAACATGACGACCTATGTGATTTCGGCAGAACTTTTGAACACTTACGTTTGAGCTAGTAGGCTGACATTCGACACACTCGATCGTTGTGAATCCACCTTTCAGATGAGGTCTCTTCCAAGCCTCTCGGACTTCGTGCGGACGAGAGGCGACCGTCAAAGCATTCAGTTTCGCTCCAGTAGTAGGACTTTATTGACTAAATTGTAACATGACGACCTATGTGATTTCGGCAGAACTTTTGAACCCTTAAGTTTGAGCTAGTGGGCTGACGTTCGACACTCTTGATCGTTGGGAATCCACCTTTCAGATGAGGTCTCTTCCAAGCCTCTCGGAGGTCGTGCGGCCGAAACACGAGCGTTGAAGCATTCCGTTTCGTTTACAGTAGTAGGCCTTTATTGACTAAATTGTAACATGACGACCTATGTGACTTCGGCAGAACTTTTGAACACTTAAGTTTGAGCTAGTAGGCTGACATTCGACATTCTCGATCGTTGTGAATCCACCTTTCAGATGAGGTCTCTTCCAAGCCTCTCGGATGTCGTGCGGCCGAAACACGAGCGTCGAAGCATTCCGTTTCGTTTACAGTAGTAGGCCTTTATTGACTAAATTGTAACATGACGACATATGTGACTTCGGCAGAACTTTTGAACACTTAAGTATGAGCTAGTAGGCTGACATTCGACACACTCGATCGTTGTGAATCCACCTTTCAGATGAGGTCTCTTCCAAGCCTCTCGGACTTCGTGCGGCGGAGCGGCGACCTTCAAAGCATTCAGTTTCGCTCCAGAAGTAGGCCTTTATTGACTAAATTGTAACATGACGACCAATGTGATTTCGGGAGAAGTTTTGAACCCTTAAGTTCTAGCTAGTGGGCTGACGTTCGACACTCTTGATCTTTGTGAATCCACCTTTCAGATGAGGTCTCTTCCAAGCCTCTCGGAGGTCGTGCGGCCGAAACACAAGCGTCGAAGCATTCCGTTTCGCTCCAGTAGTAGGCCTTTATTGACTAAATTGTAACATGACGACCTATGTGATTTCGGCAGAACTTTTGAACCCTTAAGTTAGAGCTAGTGGGCTGACGTTCGACACTCTTGATCGTTGTGAATCCACCTTTCAGATGAGGTCTCTTCCAAGCGTCTCGGAGGTCGTGCGGCCGAAACACGAGCGTCGAAGCATTCCGTTTCGCTCCAGTAGTAGGCCTTTATTGACTAAATTGTAAAATGACGACCTTTGTGATTTCGGCAGAACTTTTGAACCCTTAAGTTTGAGCTAGTGGGCTGACGTTCGACACACTCGATCGTTGTGAATCCACCTTTCAGATGAGGTCTCTTCCAAGCCTCTCGGACTTCGTGCGTCCGAGCAGCGACTGTCAAAGCATTCAGTTTCGCTCCAGGAGTAGGCCTTTATTGACTAAATTGTAACATGACGACCTATGTGATTTCGGCAGAACTTTTCAACCTTTAAGTTTGAGCAACTGGGCTGACGTTCGACACACTCGATCGTTGTGAATCCACCTTTCAGATGAGGTCTCTTCCAAGCCTCTCGGAGGTCGTGCGGCCAAAACACAAGCGTCGAAGCATTCCGTTTCGCTCCAGTAGTAGGCCTTTATTGACTAAATTGTAACATGACGACCTATGTGATTTCGGCAGAACCTTTGAACACTTAAGTATGAGCTAGTAGGCTGACATTCGACACACTCGATCGTTGTGAATCCACCTTTCAGATGAGGTCTCTTCCAAGCCTCTCGGACTTCGTGCGGCGGAGCGGCGACCTTCAAAGCATTCAGTTTCGCTCCAGAAGTAGGCCTTTATTGACTAAATTGTAACATGACGACCAATGTGATTTCGGCAGAAGTTTTGAACCCTTAAGTTCTAGCTAGTGGGCTGACGTTCGACACTCTTGATCTTTGTGAATCCACCTTTCAGATGAGGTCTCTTCCAAGCCTCTCGGAGGTCGTGCGGCCGAAACACAAGCGTCGAAGCATTCCGTTTCGCTCCAGTAGTAGGCCTTTATTGACTAAATTGTAACATGACGACCTATGTGATTTCGGCAGAACTTTTGAACCTTTAAGTTAGAGCTAGTGGGGATGACGTTCGACACACTCGATCGTTGTGAATCCACCTTTCCGATAAGGTCTCTTCCAAGCCTCTCGGACTTCGTGCGGCCGAGAGGCGACCGTCAAAGCATTCGCTTTCGCTCCAGTAGTAGGACTTTATTGACTAAATTGTAACATGACGACCTATGTGATTTCGGCAGAACTTTTGAACCCTTTAGTTTGAGCTAGTGGGCTGACGTTCGACACACTCGATCGTTGTGAATCCACCTTTCAGATGATGTCTCTCCCAAGCCTCTCGGACTTCGTGCGTCCGAGCAGCGACTGTCAAAGCATTCAGTTTCGCTCCAGGAGTAGGCCTTTATTGACTAAATTGTAACATGACGACCTATGTGATTTCGGCAGAACTTTTCAACCCTTAAGTCTGAGCAACTGGGCTGACGTTCGACACACTCGATCGTTGTGAATCCACCTTTCAGATGAGGTCTCTTCCAAGCATCTCGGAGGTCGTGCGGCCGAAACACAAGCGTCGAAGCATTCCGTTTCGCTCCAGTAGTAGGCCTTTATTGACTAAATTGTAACATGACGACCTATGTGATTTCGGCAGAACTTTTGAACCCTTAAGTTAGAGCTAGTGGGGATGACGTTCGACACACTCGATCGTTGTGAATCCACCTTTCCGATAAGGTCTCTTCCAAGCCTCTCGGACTTCGTGCGGACGAGAGGCGACCGTCAAAGCATTCAGTTTCGCTCCATTAGTAGGACTTTATTGACTAAATTGTAACATGACGACTTATGTGATTTCGGCAGAAGTTTTGAACCCTTAAGTTTGAGCTAGTGGGTTGACGTTCGACAATCTTGATCGTTGTGAATCCACCTTTCAGATGAGGTCTCTTCCAAGCCTCTCGGAGGTCGTGCGGCCGAAACACGAGCGTCGAAGCATTCCGTTTCGCTCCAGTAGTAGGCCTTTATTGACTAAATTGTAAAATGACGACCTTTGTGATTTCGGCAGAACTTTTGAACCCTTAAGTTTGAGCTAGTGGGCTGACGTTCGACACTCTTGATCGTTGTGAATCCACCTTTCAGATGAGGTCTCTTCCAAGCGTCTCGGAGGTCGTGCGGCCGAAACACGAGCGTCGAAGCATTCCGTTTCGCTCCAGTAGTAGGCCTTTATTGACTAAATTGTAACATGACGACCTATGTGATTTCGGCAGAACTTTTGAACCCTTAAGTTTGAGCTAGTGGGCTGACGTTCGACACACTCGATCGTTGTGAATCCACCTTTCAGATGAGGTCTCTTCCAAGCCTCTCGGACTTCGTGCGTCCGAGCAGCGACTGTCAAAGCATTCAGTTTCGCTCCAGGAGTAGGCCTTTATTGACTAAATTGTAACATGACGACCTATGTGATTTCGGCAGAACTTTTCAACCTTTAAGTTTGAGCAAGTGGAGTGACTTTCGACACACTCGATCGTTGTGAATCCACCTTTCAGATGAGGTCTCTTCCAAGCCTCTCGGAGGTCGTGCGGCCAAAACACAAGTGTCGAAGCATTCCGTTTCGCTCCAGTAGTAGGCCTTTATTGACTAAATTGTAACATGACGACCTATGTGATTTCGGCAGAACCTTTGAACACTTACGTTTGAGCTAGTGGGCTAACGTTCGACACTCTTGATCGTTGTGAATCCACCTTTTCAGATGAGGTCTCTTCCAAGCCTCTCGGAGGTCGTGCGGCCAAAACACAAGCGTCCAAGCATTCCGTTTCGCTCCAGTAGTAGGCCTTTATTGACTAAATTGTAACATGACGACCTATGTGATTTCGGCAGAACTTTTGAACCCTTTAGTTTGAGCTAGTGGGCTGACGTTCGACACACTCGATCGTTGTGAATCCACCTTTCAGATGATGTCTCTCCCAAGCCTCTCGGACTTCGTGCGTCCGAGCAGCGACTGTCAAAGCATTCAGTTTCGCTCCAGGAGTAGGCCTTTATTGACTAAATTGTAACATGACGACCTATGTGATTTCGGCAGAACTTTTCAACCCTTAAGTTTGAGCTAGTGGGCTGACGTTCGACACACTCGATCGTTGTGAATCCACCTTTCCGATAAGGTCTCTTCCAAGCCTCTCGGACTTCGTGCGGCCGAGAGGCGACCGTCAAAGCATTCGCTTTCGCTCCAGTATTAGGACTTTATTGACTAAATTGTAACATGACGACCTATGTGATTTCGGCAGAACTTTTGAACACTTACGTTTGAGCTAGTAGGCTGACATTCGACACACTCGATCGTTGTGAATCCACCTTTCAGATGAGGTCTCTTTCAAGCCTCTCGGACTTCGTGCGGACGAGAGGCGACCGTCAAAGCATTCAGTTTCGCTCCAGTAGTAGGACTTTATTGACTAAATTGTAACATGACGACCTATGTGATTTCGGCAGAAGTTTTGAATCCTTAAGTTTGAGCTAGTGGGCTGACGTTCGACACTCTTGATCGTTGGCAATCCACCTTTCAGATGAGGTCTCTTCCAAGCCTCTCGGAGGTCGTGCGGCCGAAACACGAGCGTCGAAGCATTCCGTTTCGTTTACAGTAGTAGGCCTTTATTGACTAAATTGTAACATGACGACCTATGTGACTTCGGCAGAACTTTTGAACACTTAAGTTTGAGCTAGTAGGCTGACATTCGACACACTCGATCGTTGTGAATCCACCTTTCAGATGAGGTCTCTTCCAAGCCTCTCGGAGGTCGTGCGGCCAAAACACAAGTGTCGAAGCATTCCGTTTCGCTCCAGTAGTAGGCCTTTATTGACTAAATTGTAACATGACGACCTATGTGATTTCGGCAGAACCTTTGAACACTTACGTTTGAGCTAGTGGGCTAACGTTCGACACTCTTGATCGTTGTGAATCCACCTTTCAGATGAGGTCTCTTCCAAGCCTCTCGGAGGTCGTGCGGCCAAAACACAAGCGTCCAAGCATTCCGTTTCGCTCCAGTAGTAGGCCTTTATTGACTAAATTGTAACATGACGACCTATGTGATTTCGGCAGAACTTTTGAACCCTTTAGTTTGAGCTAGTGGGCTGACGTTCGACACACTCGATCGTTGTGAATCCACCTTTCAGATGATGTCTCTCCCAAGCCTCTCGGACTTCGTGCGTCCGAGCAGCGACTGTCAAAGCATTCAGTTTCGCTCCAGGAGTAGGCCTTTATTGACTAAATTGTAACATGACGACCTATGTGATTTCGGCAGAACTTTTCAACCCTTAAGTTTGAGCTAGTGGGCTGACGTTCGACACACTCGATCGTTGTGAATCCACCTTTCCGATAAGGTCTCTTCCAAGCCTCTCGGACTTCGTGCGGCCGAGAGGCGACCGTCAAAGCATTCGCTTTCGCTCCAGTATTAGGACTTTATTGACTAAATTGTAACATGACGACCTATGTGATTTCGGCAGAACTTTTGAACACTTACGTTTGAGCTAGTAGGCTGACATTCGACACACTCGATCGTTGTGAATCCACCTTTCAGATGAGGTCTCTTTCAAGCCTCTCGGACTTCGTGCGGACGAGAGGCGACCGTCAAAGCATTCAGTTTCGCTCCAGTAGTAGGACTTTATTGACTAAATTGTAACATGACGACCTATGTGATTTCGGCAGAAGTTTTGAATCCTTAAGTTTGAGCTAGTGGGCTGACGTTCGACACTCTTGATCGTTGGCAATCCACCTTTCAGATGAGGTCTCTTCCAAGCCTCTCGGAGGTCGTGCGGCCGAAACACGAGCGTCGAAGCATTCCGTTTCGTTTACAGTAGTAGGCCTTTATTGACTAAATTGTAACATGACGACCTATGTGACTTCGGCAGAACTTTTGAACACTTAAGTTTGAGCTAGTAGGCTGACATTCGACACACTCGATCGTTGTGAATCCACCTTTCAGATGAGGTCTCTTTCAAGCCTCTCGGACTTCGTGCGGACGAGAGGCGACCGTCAAAGCATTCAGCTTTCGCTCCAGTAGTAGGACTTTATTGACTAAATTGTAACATGACGACCTATGTGATTTCGGCAGAAGTTTTGAACCCTTAAGTTTGAGCTAGTGGGCTGACGTTCGACACTCTTGATCGTTGGCAATCCACCTTTCAGATGAGGTCTCTTCCAAGCATCTCGGAGGTCGTCCGGCCGAAACACAAGCGTCGAAGCATTCCGTTTCGCTCCAGTAGTAGGCCTTTATTGACTAAATTGTAACATGACGACCTATGTGATTTCGGCAGAACTTTTGAACCCTTAAGTTAGAGCTAGTGGGGATGACGTTCGACACACTCGATCGTTGGGAATCCACCTTTCCGATAAGGTCTCTTCCAAGCCTCTCGGACTTCGTGCGGCCGAGAGGCGACCGTCAAAGCATTCGCTTTCGCTCCAGTATTAGGACTTTATTGACTAAATTGTAACATGACGACCTATGTGATTTCGGCAGAAGTTTTGAACCCTTAAGTTTGAGCTAGTGGGCTGACGTTCGACACTCTTGATCGTTGTGAATCCACCTTTCAGATGAGGTCTCCTCCAAGCCTCTCGGAGGTCGTGCGGCCGAAACACGAGCGTCAAAGCATTCCGTTTCGCTCCAGTAGTAGGCCTTTATTGACTAAATTGTAAAATGACGACCTTTGTGATTTCGGCAGAACTTTTGAACCCTTAAGTTTGAGCTAGTGAGCTGACGTTCGACACACTCGATCGTTGTGAATCCACCTTTCAGATGAGGTCTCTTCCAAGCCTCTCGGACTTCGTGCGTCCGAGCAGCGACTGTCAAAGCATTCAGTTTCGCTCCAGGAGTAGGCCTTTATTGACTAAATTGTAACATGACGACCTTTGTGATTTCGGCAGAACTTTTCAACCTTTAAGTTTGAGCAACTGGCCTGACGTTCGACACACTCGATCGTTGTGAATCCACCTTTCAGATGAGGTCTCTTCCAAGCCTCTCGGAGGTCGTGCGGCTAAAACACAAGCGTCGAAGCATTCCGTTTCGCTCCAGTAGTAGGCCTTTATTGACTAAATTGTAACATGACGACCTATGTGATTTCGGCAGAACCTTTGAACACTTACGTTTGAGCTAGTGGGCTGACGTTCGACACTCTTGATCGTTGTGTATCCACCTTTTCAGATGAGGTCTCTTCCAAGCCTCTCGGAGGTCGTGCGGCCAAAACACAAGCGTCCAAGCATTCCGTTTCGCTCCAGTAGTAGGCCTTTATTGACTAAATTGTAACATGACGACCTATGTGATTTCGGCAGAACTTTTGAACCCTTTAGTTTGAGCTAGTGGGCTGACGTTCGACACACTAGATCGTTGTGAATCCACCTTTCAGATGATGTCTCTCCCAAGCCTCTCGGACTTCGTGCGTCCGAGCAGCGACTGTCAAAGCATTCAGTTTCGCTCCAGGAGTAGGCCTTTATTGACTAAATTGTAACATGACGACCTATGTGATTTCGGCAGAACTTTTCAACCCTTAAGTTTGAGCAACTGGGCTTACGTTCGACACACTCGATCGTTGTGAATCCACCTTTCAGATGAGGTCTCTTCCAAGCATCTCGGAGGTCGTCCGGCCGAAACACAAGCGTCGAAGCATTCCGTTTCGCTCCAGTAGTAGGCCTTTATTGACTAAATTGTAACATGACGACCTATGTGATTTCGGCAGAACTTTTGAACCCTTAAGTTAGAGCTAGTGGGATGACGTTCGACACACTCGATCGTTGGGAATCCACCTTTCCGATAAGGTCTCTTCCAAGCCTCTCGGACTTCGTGCGGCCGAGAGGCGACCGTCAAAGCATTCGCTTTCGCTCCAGTATTAGGACTTTATTGACTAAATTGTAACATGACGACCTATGTGATTTCGGCAGAAGTTTTGAACCCTTAAGTTTGAGCTAGTGGGCTGACGTTCGACACTCTTGATCGTTGTGAATCCACCTTTCAGATAAGGTCTCCTCCAAGCCTCTCGGAGGTCGTGCGGCCGAAACACGAGCGTCGAAGCATTCCGTTTCGCTCCAGTAGTAGGCCTTTATTGACTAAATTGTAAAATGACGACCTTTGTGATTTCGGCAGAACTTTTGAACCCTTAAGTTTGAGCTAGTGAGCTGACGTTCGACACACTCGATCGTTGTGAATCCACCTTTCAGATGAGGTCTCTTCCAAGCCTCTCGGAGGTCGTGCGGCCAAAACACAAGCGTCGAAGCATTCCGTTTCGCTCTAGTAGTAGGCCTTTATTGACTAAATTGTAACATGACGACCTATGTGATTTCGGCAGAACCTTTGAACACTTACGTTTGAGCTAGTGGGCTGACGTTCGACACTCTTGATCGTTGTGTATCCACCTTTTCAGATGAGGTCTCTTCCAAGCCTCTCGGAGGTCGTGCGGCCAAAACACAAGCGTCCAAGCATTCCGTTTCGCTCCAGTAGTAGGCCTTTATTGACTAAATTGTAACATGACGACCTATGTGATTTCGGCAGAACTTTTGAACCCTTTAGTTTGAGCTAGTGGGCTGACGTTCGACACACTCGATCGTTGTGAATCCACCTTTCAGATAAGGTCTCCTCCAAGCCTCTCGGAGGTCGTGCGGCCGAAACACGAGCGTCGAAGCATTCCGTTTCGCTCCAGTAGTAGGCCTTTATTGACTAAATTGTAAAATGACGACCTTTGTGATTTCGGCAGAACTTTTGAACCCTTAAGTTTGAGCTAGTGAGCTGACGTTCGACACACTCGATCGTTGTGAATCCACCTTTCAGATGAGGTCTCTTCCAAGCCTCTCGGAGGTCGTGCGGCCAAAACACAAGCGTCGAAGCATTCCGTTTCGCTCCAGTAGTAGGCCTTTATTGACTAAATTGTAACATGACGACCTATGTGATTTCGGCAGAACCTTTGAACACTTACGTTTGAGCTAGTGGGCTGACGTTCGACACTCTTGATCGTTGTGTATCCACCTTTTCAGATGAGGTCTCTTCCAAGCCTCTCGGAGGTCGTGCGGCCAAAACACAAGCGTCCAAGCATTCCGTTTCGCTCCAGTAGTAGGCCTTTATTGACTAAATTGTAACATGACGACCTATGTGATTTCGGCAGAACTTTTGAACCCTTTAGTTTGAGCTAGTGGGCTGACGTTCGACACACTCGATCGTTGTGAATCCACCTTTCAGATGATGTCTCTCCCAAGCCTCTCGGACTTCGTGCGTCCGAGCAGCGACTGTCAAAGCATTCAGTTTCGCTCCAGGAGTCGGCCTTTATTGACTAAATTGTAACATGACGACCTATGTGATTTCGGCAGAACTTTTCAACCCTTAAGTTTGAGCAACTGGGCTGACGTTCGACACACTCGATCGTTGTGAATCCACCTTTCAGATGAGGTCTCTTCCAAGCATCTCGGAGGTCGTGCGGCCGAAACACAAGCGTCGAAGCATTCCGTTTCGCTCCAGTAGTAGGCCTTTATTGACTAAATTGTAACATGACGACCTATGTGATTTCGGCAGAACTTTTGAACCCTTAAGTTAGAGCTAGTGGGGATGACGTTCGACACACTCGATCGTTGTGAATCCACCTTTCCGATAAGGTCTCTTCCAAGCCTCTCGGACTTCGTGCGGCCGAGAGGCGACCGTCAAAGCATTCGCTTTCGCTCCAGTATTAGGACTTTATTGACTAAATTGTAACATGACGACCTATGTGATTTCGGCAGAACTTTTGAACACTTACGTTTGAGCTAGTAGGCTGACATTCGACACACTCGATCGTTGTGAATCCACCTTTCAGATGAGGTCTCTTCCAAGCCTCTCGGACTTGGTGCGGTCGAGCGGCGACCATCAAAGCATTCAGTTTCGCTCCAGAAGTAGGCCTTTATTGACTAAATTGTAACATGACGACCAATGTGATTTCGGCAGAAGTTTTGAACCCTTAAGTTTGAGCTAGTGGGCTGACGTTCGACACTCTTGATCGTTGTGAATCCACCTTTCAGATGAGGTCTCTCGGAGGTCGTGCGGCCGAAACACGAGCGACGAAGTATTACGTTTCGCTCCAGTAGTAGGCCTTTATTGACTAAATTGTAAAATGACGACCTTTGTGATTTCGGCAGAACTTTTCAACCCTTAAGTTTGAGCAACTGGGTTGACGTTCGACACACTCGATCGTTGTGAATCCACCTTTCAGATGAGGTCTCTTCCAAGCCTCTCGGAGGTCGTGCGGCCGAAACACAAGCGTCGAAGCATTCCGTTTCGCTCCAGTAGTAGGCCTTTATTATCTAAATTGTAACATGACGACCTATGTGATTTCGTCAGAACTTTTGAACCCTTAAGTTAGAGCTAGTGAGCTGACGTTCGACACACTCGATCGTTGTGAATCCACCTTTCAGATGAGGTCTCTTCCAAGCCTCTCGGACTTCGTGCGTCCGAGCAGCGACTGTCAAAGCATTCAGTTTCGCTCCAGGAGTAGGCCTTTATTGACTAAATTGTAACATGACGACCTATGTGATTTCGGCAGAACTTTTCAACCTTTAAGTTTGAGCAACTGGGCTGACGTTCGACACACTCGATCGTTGTGAATCCACCTTTCAGATGAGGTCTCTTCCAAGCCTCTCGGAGGTCGTGCGGCCAAAACACAAGCGTCGAAGCATTCCGTTTCGCTCCAGTAGTAGGCCTTTATTATCTAAATTGTAACATGACGACCTATGTGATTTCGGCAGAACCTTTGAACACTTACGTTTGCGCTAGTGGGCTGATGTTCGACACACTCGATCGTTGTGAATCCACCTTTCCGATAAGGTCTCTTCCAAGCCTCTCGGACTTCGTGCGGCCGAGAGGCGACCGTCAAAGCATTCGCTTTCGCTCCAGTAGTAGGACTTTATTGACTAAATTGTAACATGACGACCTATGTGATTTCGGCAGAACTTTTGAACCCTTAAGTTAGAGCTAGTGGGGATGACGTTCGACACACTCGATCGTTGGGAATCCACCTTTCCGATAAGGTCTCTTCCAAACCTCTCGGACTTCGTGCGGCCGAGAGGCGACCATCAAAGCATTCGCTTTCGCTCCAGTATTAGGACTTTATTGACTAAATTGTAACATGACGACCTATGTGATTTCGGCAGAACCTTTGAACACTTGCGTTTGAGCTAGTGGGCTGACGTTCGACACTCTTGATCGTTGTGTATCCACCTTTTCAGATGAGGTCTCTTCCAAGCCTCTCGGAGGTCGTGCGGCCAAAACACAAGCGTCCAAGCATTCCGTTTCGCTCCAGTAGTAGGCCTTTATTGACTAAATTGTAACATGACGACCTATGTGATTTCGGCAGAACTTTTGAACCCTTTAGTTTGAGCTAGTGGGCTGACGTTCGACACACTCGATCGTTGTGAATCCACCTTTTAGATGATGGCTCTCCCAAGCCTCTCGGACTTCGTGCGTCCGAGCAGCGACTGTCAAAGCATTCAGTTTCGCTCCAGGAGTAGGCCTTTATTGACTAAATTGTAACATGACGACCTATGTGATTTCGGCAGAACTTTTCAACCCGTAAGTTTGAGCAACTGGGCTGACGTTCGACACACTCGATCGTTGTGAATCCACCTTTCAGATGAGGTCTCTTCCAAGCATCTCGGAGGTCGTGCGGCCGAAACACAAGCGTCGAAGCATTCCGTTTCGCTCCAGTAGTAGGCCTTTATTGACTAAATTGTAACATGACGACCTATGTGATTTCGGCAGAACTTTTGAACCCTTAAGTTAGAGCTAGTGGGGATGACGTTCGACACACTCGATCGTTGTGAATCCACCTTTCCGATAAGGTCTCTTCCAAGCCTCTCGGACTTCGTGCGGCCGAGAGGCGACCGTCAAAGCATTCGCTTTCGCTCCAGTATTAGGACTTTATTGACTAAATTGTAACATGACGACCTATGTGATTTCGGCAGAACTTTTGAACACTTACGTTTGAGCTAGTAGGCTGACATTCGACACACTCGATCGTTGTGAATCCACCTTTCAGATGAGGTCTCTTCCAAGCCTCTCGGACTTCGTGCGGACGAGAGGCGACCGTCAAAGCATTCAGTTTCGCTCCAGTAGTATGACTTTATTGACTAAATTGTAACATGACGACCTATGTGACTTCGGCAGAAGTTTTGAACCCTTAAGTTTGAGCTAGTGGGCTGACGTTCGACACTCTTGATCGTTGGGAATCCACCTTTCAGATGAGGTCTCTTTCAAGCCTCTCGGAGGTCGTGCGGCCGAAACACGAGCGTCGAAGCATTCCGTTTCGTTTACAGTAGTAGGCCTTTATTGACTAAATTGTAACATGACGACATATGTGACTTCGGCAGAACTTTTGAACTCTTAAGTATGAGCTAGTAGGCTGACATTCGACACACTCGATCGTTGTGAATCCACCTTTCAGATGAGGTCTCTTCCAAGCCTCTCGGACTTGGTGCGGCCGAGCGGCGACCTTCAAAGCATTCAGTTTCGCTCCAGAAGTAGGCCTTTATTGACTAAATTGTAACATGACGACCAATGTGATTTCGGCAGAAGTTTTGAACCCTTAAGTTTGAGCTAGTGGGCTGACGTTCGACACTCTTGATCGTTGTGAATCCACCTTTCAGATGAGGTCTCTTCCAAGCCTCTCGGAGGTCGTGCGGCCGAAACACGAGCGACGAAGAATTCCGTTTCGCTCCAGTAGTAGGCCTTTATTGACTAAATTGTAAAATGACGACCTTTGTGATTTCGGCAGAACTTTTTAACCCTTAAGTTTGAGCAACTGGGTTGACGTTCGACATACTCGATCGTTGTGAATCCACCTTTCAGATGAGGTCTCTTCCAAGCCTCTCGGAGGTCGTGCGGCCGAAACACAAGCGTCGAAGCATTCCGTTTCGCTCCAGTAGTAGGCCTTTATTATCTAAATTGTAACATGACAACCTATGTGATTTCGTCAGAACTTTTGAACCCTTAAGTTAGAGCTAGTGGGCTGATGTTCGACACACTCGATCGTTGTGAATCCACCTTTCCGATAAGGTCTCTTCCAAGCCTCTCGGACTTCGTGCGGCCGAGAGGCGACCGTCAAAGCATTCGCTTTCGCTCCAGTAGTAGGACTTTATTGACTAAATTGTAACTTGACGACCTATGTGATTTCGGCAGAAGTTTTGAACCCTTAGGTTTGAGCTAGTGGGCTGACGTTCGACACTCTTGATCGTTGTGAATCCACCTTTCAGATGAGGTCTCTTCCAAGCCTCTCGGAGGTCGTGCGGCCAAAACACAAGCGTCCAAGCATTCCGTTTCGCTCCAGTAGTAGGCCTTTATTGACTAAATTGTAACATGACGACCTATGTGATTTCGGCAGAACTTTTGAACTCTTTAGTTTGAGCTAGTGGGCTGACGTTCGACACACTCGATCGTTGTGAATCCACCTTTCAGATGATGTCTCTCCCAAGCCTCTCGGACTTCGTGCGTCCGAGCAGCGACTGTCAAAGCATTCAGTTTCGCTCCAGGAGTAGGCCTTTATTGACTAAATTGTAACATGACGACCTATGTGATTTCGGCAGAACTTTTCAACCCTTAAGTTTGAGCAACTGGGCTGACGTTCGACACACTCGATCGTTGTGAATCCACCTTTCAGATGAGGTCTCTTCCAAGCCTCTCGGAGGTCGTGCGGCCAAAACACAAGCGTCGAAGCATTCCGTTTCGCTCCAGTAGTAGGCCTTTATTGACTAAATTGTAACATGACGACCTATGTGACTTCGGCAGAACTTTTGAACACTTAAGTTTGAGCAACTGGGCTGACGTTCGACACACTCGATCGTTGTGAATCCACCTTTCAGATGAGGTCTCTTCCAAGCCTCTCGGACTTCGTGCGTCCGAGCAGCGACCGTCAAAGCATTCAGTTTCGCTCCAGGAGTAGGCCATTATTGACTAAATTGTAACATGACGACCTATGTGATTTCGGCAGAACTTTTCAACCCTTAAGTTTGAGCAACTGGGTTGACGTTCGACACACTCGATCGTTGTTAATCCACCTTTCAGATGAGGTCACTTCCAAGCCTCTCGGAGGTTGTGCGGCCAAAACACAAGCGTCGAAGCATTCCGTTTCGCTCCAGTAATAGGCCTTTATTATCTAAATTGTAACATGACGACCTATGTGATTTCGTCAGAACTTTTGAACCCTTAAGTTTGAGCTAGTGGGCTGACGTTCGACACACTCGATCGTTGTGAATCCACCTTTCAGATGAGGTCTCTTCCAAGCCTCTCGGACTTCGTGCGTCCGAGCAGCGACTGTCAAAGCATTCAGTTTCGCTCCAGGAGTAGGCCTTTATTGAGTAAATTGTAACATGACGACCTATGTGATTTCGGCAGAACCTTTCAACCCTTAGGTTTGAGCAACTGGGCTGACGTTCGACACACTCGATCGTTTTGAATCCACCTTTCAGATGAGGTCTCTTCCAAGCCTCTCGGAGGTCGTACGGCCGAAACACGAGCGACGAAGCATTCCGTTTCGCTCCAGTAGTAGGCCTTTATTGACTAAATTGTAAAATGACGACCTTTGTGATTTCGTCAGAACTTTTCAACCCTTAAGATTGAGCAACTGGGCTGACGTTCGACACACTCGATCGTTGTGAATCCACCTTTCAGATGAGGTCTCTTCCAAGCCTCTCGGACTTGGTGCGGCCGAGCGGCGACCTTCAAAGCATTCAGTTTCGCTCCAGAAGTAGGACTTTATTGACTAAATTGTAACATGACGACCAATGTGATTTCGGCAGAAGTTTTGAACCCTTAAGTTTGAGCTAGTGGGCTGACGTTCGACACACTCGATCGTTGTGAATCCACCTTTCAGATGAGGTCTCTTCCAAGCCTCTTGGACTTCGTGCGTCCGAGCAGCGACTGTCATAGCATTAAGTTTCGCTCCAGGAGTAGGCCTTTATTGACTAAATTGTAACATGACGACCTATGTGATTTCGGCAGTACTTTTCAACCCTTAAGTTTGAGCTAGTGGGCTGACGTTCGACACACTCGATCGTTGTGAATCCACCTTTCAGATGAGGTCTATTTCAAGCCTCTCGGATGTCATGCGGCCGAAACACGAGCGTCGAAGCATTCCGTTTCGCTCCAGTAGTAGGCCTTTATTGACTAAATTGTAACATGACGACCTATGTGACTTCGGCAGAACTTTTGAACACTTAAGTTTGAGCTAGTAGGCTGACATTCGACACACTCGATCGTTGTGAATCCACCTTTCAGATGAGGTCTCTTCCAAGCCTCTCGGACTTCGTGCGGCCGAAACACGTGCGTCGAAGCATTCCGTTTCGCTCCAGTAGTAGGCCTTTATAGACTAAATTGTAAAATGACGACCAATGTGATTTCGGCAGAAGTTTTGAACCCTTAAGTTTGAGCTAGTGGGCTGACGTTCGACACTCTTGATCGTTGTGAATCCACCTTTCACATGAGGTCTCTTCCAAGCCTCTCGGAGGTCGTGCGGCCGAAACACGAGCGTCGAAGCATTCCGTTTCGCTCCAGTAGTAGGCCTTTATTGACTAAATTGTAAAATGACGACCTTTGTGATTTCGGCAGAACTTTTGAACCCTTAAGTTTGAGCTAGTGGGCTGATGTTCGACACACTCGATCGTTGTGAATCCACCTTTCAGATGAGGTCTGGTCCAAGCCTCTCGGACTTCGTGCGTCCGAGCAGCGACTGTCAAAGCATTCAGTTTCGCTCCAGGAGTAGGCCTTTATTGACTAAATTGTAACATGACGACCTATGTGATTTCGGCAGAACTATTGAACCCTTAAGTTTGAGCTAGTGGGCTGACGTTCGACACACTCGATCGTTGTGAATCCGCCTTTCAGATGAGGTCTCTTCCAAGCCTCTCGGATGTCATGCGGCCGAAACACGAGCGTCGAAACATTCCGTTTCGCTCCAGTAGTAGGCCTTTATTGACTAAATTGTAACATGACGACCTATGTGACTTCGGCAGAACTTTTGAACACTTAAGTTTGAGCTAGTAGTCTGACATTCGACACACTCGATCGTTGTGAATCCACCTTTCAGATGAGGTCTCTTCCAAGCCTCTCGGATGTCATGCGGCCGAAACACAAGCATCGAAGCATTCCGTTTCGCTCCAGTAGTAGGCCTTTATTGACTAAATTGTAACATGACGACATATGTGACTTCGGCAGAACTTTTGAACACTTAAGTATGAGCTAATAGGCTGACATTCGACACACTCGATCGTTGTGAATCCACCTTTCAGATGAGGTCTCTTCCAAGCCTCTCGGACTTCGTGCGTCCGAGCAGCGACTGTCAAAGCATTCAGTTTCGCTCCAGGAGTAGGCCTTTATTGAGTAAATTGTAACATGACGACCTATGTGATTTCGGCAGAACCTTTCAACCCTTAGGTTTGAGCAACTGGGCTGACGTTCGACACACTCGATCGTTTTGAATCCACCTTTCAGATGAGGTCTCTTCCAAGCCTCTCGTGCGGCCGAAACACGAGCGACGAAGCATTCCGTTTCGCTCCAGTAGTAGGCCTTTATTGACTAAATTGTAAAATGACGACCTTTGTGATTTCGTCAGAACTTTTCAACCCTTAAGATTGAGCAACTGGGCTGACGTTCGACACACTCGATCGTTGTGAATCCACCTTTCAGATGAGGTCTCTTCCAAGCCTCTCGGACTTGGTGCGGCCGAGCGGCGACCTTCAAAGCATTCAGTTTCGCTCCAGAAGTAGGACTTTATTGACTAAATTGTAACATGACGACCAATGTGATTTCGGCAGAAGTTTTGAACCCTTAAGTTTGAGCTAGTGGGCTGACGTTCGACACACTCGATCGTTGTGAATCCACCTTTCAGATGAGGTCTCTTCCAAGCCTCCTGGACTTCGTGCGTCCGAGCAGCGACTGTCATAGCATTAAGTTTCGCTCCAGGAGTAGGCCTTTATTGACTAAATTGTAACATGACGACCTATGTGATTTCGGCAGTACTTTTCAACCCTTAAGTTTGAGCTAGTGGGCTGACGTTCGACACACTCGATCGTTGTGAATCCACCTTTCAGATGAGGTCTATTTCAAGCCTCTCGGATGTCATGCGGCCGAAACACGAGCGTCGAAGCATTCCGTTTCGCTCCAGTAGTAGGCCTTTATTGACTAAATTGTAACATGACGACCTATGTGACTTCGGCAGAACTTTTGAACACTTAAGTTTGAGCTAGTAGGCTGACATTCGACACACTCGATCGTTGTGAAACCACCTTTCAGATGAGGTCTCTTCCAAGCCTCTCGGACTTCGTGCGGCCGAAACACGAGCGTCGAAGCATTCCGTTTCGCTCCAGTAGTAGGCCTTTATAGACTAAATTGTAAAATGACGACCAATGTGATTTCGGCAGAAGTTTTGAACCCTTAAGTTTGAGCTAGTGGGCTGACGTTCGACACTCTTGATCGTTGTGAATCCACCTTTCACATGAGGTCTCTTCCAAGCCTCTCGGAGGTCGTGCGGCCGAAACACGAGCGTCGAAGCATTCCGTTTCGCTCCAGTAGTAGGCCTTTATTGACTAAATTGTAAAATGACGACCTTTGTGATTTCGGCAGAACTTTTGAACCCTTAAGTTTGAGCTAGTGGGCTGATGTTCGACACACTCGATCGTTGTGAATCCACCTTTCAGATGAGGTCTGTTCCAAGCCTCTCGGACTTCGTGCGTCCGAGCAGCGACTGTCAAAGCATTCAGTTTCGCTCCAGGAGTAGGCCTTTATTGACTAAATTGTAACATGACGACCTATGTGATTTCGGCAGAACTATTGAACCCTTAAGTTTGAGCTAGTGGGCTGACGTTCGACACACTCGATCGTTGTGAATCCGCCTTTCAGATGAGGTCTCTTCCAA
>NW_026903317.1:0-5549 GCF_024500385.1 Phyllopteryx taeniolatus
CATTATATTAATGAGACCAGGAGTCCTCAGCTATACGCATTCACTACACGCCAATCTGTACCTTGTTTATTTTGTGTTTGTCTGTGTTTTATCCTGTAGAAACCCCTTTTTATTATTACATTTTCTATAAAATTCACCACTTGCATTGATTATGTGTGTGTTTGGGTTTGGAACGAAACCTCTAGAAAGTCTAGAACTCAAAGTTCCTAAAATGTAGCCATCTTCCGATAAGAGACTGATTAAAAAAAGGTTTGTCGTCATTTCGCCTCAAGTTAAACTTGTAATAATATGACGTGGTGCCCCTCATAGATATCAAATATCCTGATTTATAACGCTGTAATTTAAAATTACGATAACCCGGAAGTACGAAGGCGCCTCTTCCAACTCATCATTTGCTTCTAAATTAAGCACACTTCTTACAAATCACATAAACGCTAAGAGTGGTGCCCCGTGTGAGGCGATACTAAGCTTTATTCCTAACCCAAACACACAAAACTCCCGATATTTTGCAATAAACCAAGACGGCAGCCTCCATCTTGGCAGATTCATGTTTAGACATGTCCCCTGCTATCTAGATTGTGGCTATGTTGTCTATGTGTGAGCACATTACGTTACCATAGTGACCAAGGCTCGAGCACGTTTTGGTTTTGGGAATTTTATTCTGAACTTCGCTGTGTAAATAGGAGGTTTGGGAAGTCACTGGTCACGAGAACGTGTTCTATACCGAGAATCCCGTTACCACTCAGTCGAACTCTGAGCTAGAGTGCTAGCTCTTTTGTGTGTGAAAAAAAAAAAAAAAAAAACACATGGCACACACGACGGTCGCCATTATTGCTTTGTGTTAAAATCACAAGCCTCTCACTGAATGCCATTTGGTCCTTTATAGACTCAAGGCTTCGTAATTCGTCTTCCTTCTTGGAGAGACGTGACGTCATTGTGACGTTGCCACCTTGGTTTCTTCCTTCGTGGCGTGATCCATAGCATAAGCTCCGGGTTGTCCTCGAGTGCCCCTCGTGGACGTTCATCCCATCACGAAACATCCGGTTGTGTGACTGGAAACTTTGCGCTGACTAGCTGCGGCTCAAGCCACTAGTAAGCCATTACCGATCACGTGCTAAGGCATTGTGTTCATCTGGGGTCGTTGCTTTTGAAACAATAAACGTAGGCTTTCATAATAAGCACCGTCGTGTGCTTTTTGCGTGCTGATACGGGCACTGCGCAGCCTGGCATCACCTGGTGCCTAGGCAACCGAACAACCCCAAGAGCTTGCCTTAATTCATCATAGTTGGAAAGAGCGTTTTAAAATTTAAAGCCTCCGTTTTCGCTCGTGTTCGAAACTATGACGATGATAAAACAACCCAAGCCCCGACCTCGAGCGAATTAATTTCCAGAGGTCAGTATAACCAACTACAGGACGATTATGGCAAGATTGCCCACTTAAAAGCTAAATTGGTAGAATTAGCTGACCGACCGTCTAATGACCAAGTGCTTGAATTACGGGCCGAACATCAGCGAGCAACTATTCTGCTGGGGCAAGCTTCCGGTGACATTCAGCGGCTCACCGAACGCACCGACACACTCAAAGCGGAACGCTCCAAAGAGATGGAACAGTCGTACGGGCTCAAGACACAGATGGTAATCAGGGAGACGGACCTGTCCCGCCTCCAGCCACAGGTCCACGACCAAGAGGATGCGTTAACCCATGTCAGGCGTGAGCTACAATTAGCTTCACAGCTGTCCACCGACTCGCTGACTCATCCTAGTGCCCCTGCTACAGACAGCGTGGGGCCCTCCCTCGCCAGAAGCCCTAGAAAACATCTCCGACCTTTGGGCCAGAACCCACCTTCAGGGGGTGCCGTGCGGCCTCCTCACGGGTGGCAGCCCCACCAGTCGCAGCTCACCCTTTCAACTCATCCTCGACTCTCCCTCCACCCTGCGCTGCTCCAGGTATGACTCTAAGAGACCTCGACAAAGTGGTGCGCAACATTCCGAGGTTTGAACCTAAGCCAAACGGGTCACACGACACAGCCACGTACCTTAGAAACCTCAAATTTCACGTTAAGCGATTCCTTTCTGCTACTACGGATGACAGACTGTACCTTATCAAAGTTACATCTAGCCGAGAAGTCAGCAGCTTGAACGACAACTCATGTACTGGCCGAATACCCGGCCCTCTGCCAAGCATTGTCTCAAGATTTTGATGACCCAGAGGCCGCAACCGGCTTATCTGCAGCCCTCACAGTTAAACAGGGAAGACATGAGACACCCCAAGCTTATTACTGCGGGTTGTGTAAAGCGTACTTTGGAAATTTAAATGAGACAAATATGGAGGAGGACAAAAATTTCAAAACAGTGTTTGTCAAAAACCTACATCCTAACACCAGCCACGAGCTGGGAGTAGCAGCGTGCCCCCGCACACTGTCCAGTGCGCAACTGCGTCAACTGGCCGCTAAGGGTTTTGGTAAACAAAAACACCTTCCCTCTAAAGCACAAGACTCAGGCGTCTTCTTTACAAACACACCACTACAGATGGAATTAGATGGCGCTACGTGCAACACGTGTGTGACTGACACACCACGTTCTGGCGTGGTTAAACCCGACAATCAAAAGAAGTCGTTTAACACATACAAGCAATCTCGGCCCGTATACAACAATGGTCCTCGTAACCAACAACGCCAATTCAACAACAAATCAAAATCACGGAATGACCGCGGCTCTAGTTCGCGCAAAACTTACATGTCAAAACAGGGTACACGTAACGAACAGAAATCTGACTCGTCCAACCGAGACCCTAAAACGATAAGTGACAACTGGGAAAAGGTCTCCCGAACCAACAGCTCCCAAAGGGAATTTAGTGTCGTGGCAGAAGAATTACTTGAGGTGCCCCGCAGCCTGTCCAAAGACAAAAAGCGGGACCCATCATTATGACTAGGCCTGACTGAATCGAACAGGACCACAGAGGAAAACAATAGGTCAATCAGGTAACCTCCGCTGTTCCCCTAATGACCTGCCAAGTGCCTCCGTCACCCCGGCCAACTCTTCGACGACCTCACCTCGCCATAACATTAGTGGACCACTTGGCGACGACCAATCCCTAAACCCCTCTCGTGCCGTCCTAATCGTCCGACTCGGCTCAGGCGAGGCCCCTGACTCGCGTGACATAACGTTCTGCCATTCCGACAGCTTTTGGGTGAACTAACCGTTAAAGGTACGTCCCAAAAGTTTTATTTACCCGTTACGTTGAGCATGAACTTGTCCAAGAAGCTCTGATTGACCCCGCAGCAGACATCACTGTTATGCCCGATGCTGTGTTCAATCAACTTTTGACATCGCTACAAGCCAGTGGCCGCAACCTTCAACTGCAACGCTGCGCACTAACTATCTCTGCATTTTCAGTGACTAATACCGAGCTAAACACCGTAACTATGCTCCACTGGACAATTGGCCCCATGACGTTAGTCCACCCAGTCTACGTGTCTCTAATTGAAGCCGTCCCCCTGCTCATCGGCCAAGACCTGCTCTGCCGGTTCGAGCCACTAATTGATTACAAAAATCGAGCCACTAATTGATTACAAAAATCTGCAGCTGTTAATTACAAATTAACTCACTGCTTCCTAGTAGTCCCTAATTTGCCGCATAAAGCTTATGTTGCCACGGATGTACTTGTCCGACTGGCCGTTCAAGTTGACACTATTAACAATGTTTTGTGGTCGCACACTAATGGCGGCGCGGCCAACCGCGTTGTCCTACCGTTAAACCTTAAGTCAGGACAAACCATCCCCGACGCTTAAGAAGTTTTGAGCAACTTCACTATTCGACTGGTCACACGCGCTAACAAAGCCGTAACCGGTCCACATGCGTTCTTTCAGCCTTTGCCTGAGTTTAATGACCTGGGTTTGTCGCTGCATGCCATACCCCTCCAAGACGCTTCCCGAACAACCGTGCTGCTGATTCACAACCACACACGGAACGACATCCCCAGATCCACTAGGCTTGGCCTCTTGACTTGCTCCGACTTCCACGACTTCAATATCACGGTGCCCGTGATTGGTCACCTTCCACTAGACCTCTTCCCATTGCTTCGCTCTGGTGGAGTCCAACTCACTGTTCCTTCGCGACACATTGCTTTTGTTCCAGTGGGATCTACTGAGGGTGATGACATCAGCAGAGTGGACCTGGCTACAGACCAACACCTGGGGATCCATGCGCTCAGTAAAATCCCAGCTGCACCCGAAAGTGGGTCTCCCGAGACTTCACCCACTCCCTCAAACCCATCGCGAACACACTCGCTTGCACCGGTGACACTGTGCGATAGTCGCCTACTCATTTATCCCGAACTAACTATCTCCTTTGAGACCTCAGACTCCCCGTGCACTTCCTCTCTGGAACTTGCAAAGTGCACCTCCATGCCGTTTTACCCACCCTACCCTCCCACCTCTCTGTCAGGCCACGCCTGGGCCCTGGTTTCTCTAGTTCACCTGCAACATCCACTGGTGATGTGAGCCTCCTTCTGTGCTGTTTCCCAGCCTTCCTCTTCTGTTCCACATTGTTCGTGATGGCGAAGTTGCCTGCCTTCTCTTCTTCCTTCCTGCGCGCTGCGCAAGCTTGACTTCTCCTTAACTTTGCACCTCCGCATTCGCATTATCGTAGACTTTGGTTATTGCGCCTGTGTGAAGCATACTTCACCGCCATTCGTGGCCTCACGGTGCAAAAGGGGGGGTCACACAAGACTCCGCCCACGATGCATCATGCACAAAACAGAGGATGGTCCACACACTGAGACTGGACTGGTCAAGCAGGTCCAACCTCTGTGACAGCATCCTTTCCACGCAAGGACTGCAACATGTCCGCCAACGCAAACGCCCGACCGAGACACTGGTGAAACTAAACGCGCTGCTCCGCCGCAAACCAACAACATAACGACCGAAATAACAGGTATCTGCAGCGCCCCCACCGGTGATGCGTGTAGCCTTACTACCGTCGGGACATCCACCAAAACCAGCTACGCAGGAGCCACGTGGTTTTGCAATGCTATCCACCATGCCGCCTTTGACACCACTCACATGCTCCAGCAATTAGAAAAATTCGCCGGCACTCAGGCCGATCTCAGTGGAATCCCCAGACGTTCAAAGCATTTTGTAGGGGGCCTACTTATGGGGGCCGCCTCCCTCGGCACATTGTTTAGCATAGGAACCTCCACGGTTAACGCCATCAGTTTAAACACGGGTAAGAAACAAATTGGTGAACTCCAAACTGAAATTCCTAACATCCGACGCAACATGGAGAGACAAAACGCTAACCTCCAATCGTTAGGCGAGACACTCAAGGGCACTATCCTTGTCCTCAAAACTCACAGTGTCATCCTGAACCAAACTTGACAGAGCATAAGTAAACTACTGTCGGTGGTCCAAACGGATGATGCTCACACACAGATTGTTACCACATTGATGAATGACATGCTACGTGAAATCTCTTCGTCCATAGACCACTTAGCAATGGGTAGAATCCCTCCGAACTTGGTTCCCCTGAGCTTCATCGAAAGCATCCTG
>NW_026903318.1:0-5538 GCF_024500385.1 Phyllopteryx taeniolatus
GAATCCCAAGCTTTGGTTGGAGTTTTACACACATTTGCAGTTTTTTATTGCTTAAAAACGCTTTTCAGCGCCTGCTGTACACGTTTTCTATTTTGACCAATAACTTCACAAAGGATGCTTTCCCAGTAAAATCTCTGGCTATTTAGAGTAGAACTCTCACCTTTATACTAGTTACAGGCAGTTTTTTGAATCCCAAAGCTTTGGTTGGAGTTTTACACACATTTGCAGTTTTTTATTGCTTAAAAACGCTTTTCAGCGCCTGCTGTACACGTTTTCTATTTTGACCAATAACTTCACAAAGGATGCTTTCCAGTAAAATCTCTGGCTATTTAGAGTAGAACTCTCACCTTTATACTAGTTACAGGCAGTTTTTTGAATCCCAAAGCTTTGGTTGGAGTTTTACACACATTTGCAGTTTTTTATTGCTTAAAAACGCTTTTCAGCGCCTGCTGTACACGTTTTCTATTTTGACCAATAACTTCACAAAGGATGCTTTCCAGTAAAATCTCTGGCTATTTAGAGTAGAACTCTCACCTTTATACTAGTTACAGGCAGTTTTTTGAATCCCAAAGCTTTGGTTGGAGTTTTACACACATTTGCAGTTTTTTATTGCTTAAAAACGCTTTTCAGCGCCTGCTGTACACGTTTTCTATTTTGACCAATAACTTCACAAAGGATGCTTTCCCAGTAAAATCTCTGGCTATTTAGAGTAGAACTCTCACCTTTATACTAGTTACAGGCAGTTTTTTGAATCCCAAAGCTTTGGTTGGAGTTTTACACACATTTGCAGTTTTTTATTGCTTAAAAACGCTTTTCAGCGCCTGCTGTACACGTTTTCTATTTTGACCAATAACTTCACAAAGGATGCTTTCCCAGTAAAATCTCTGGCTATTTAGAGTAGAACTCTCACCTTTATACTAGTTACAGGCAGTTTTTTGAATCCCAAAGCTTTGGTTGGAGTTTTACACACATTTGCAGTTTTTTATTGCTTAAAAACGCTTTTCAGCGCCTGCTGTACACGTTTTCTATTTTGACCAATAACTTCACAAAGGATGCTTTCCCAGTAAAATCTCTGGCTATTTAGAGTAGAACTCTCACCTTTATACTAGTTACAGGCAGTTTTTTGAATCCCAAAGCTTTGGTTGGAGTTTTACACACATTTGCAGTTTTTTATTGCTTAAAAACGCTTTTCAGCGCTGCTGTACACGTTTTCTATTTTGACCAATAACTTCACAAAGGATGCTTTCCCAGTAAAATCTCTGGCTATTTAGAGTAGAACTCTCACCTTTATACTAGTTACAGGCAGTTTTTTGAATCCCAAAGCTTTGGTTGGAGTTTTACACACATTTGCAGTTTTTTATTGCTTAAAAACGCTTTTCAGCGCCTGCTGTACACGTTTTCTATTTTGACCAATAACTTCACAAAGGATGCTTTCCCAGTAAAATCTCTGGCTATTTAGAGTAGAACTCTCACCTTTATACTAGTTACAGGCAGTTTTTGAATCCCAAAGCTTTGGTTGGAGTTTTACACACATTTGCAGTTTTTTATTGCTTAAAAACGCTTTTCAGCGCCTGCTGTACACGTTTTCTATTTTGACCAATAACTTCACAAAGGATGCTTTCCCAGTAAAATCTCTGGCTATTTAGAGTAGAACTCTCACCTTTATACTAGTTACAGGCAGTTTTTTGAATCCCAAAGCTTTGGTTGGAGTTTTACACACATTTGCAGTTTTTTATTGCTTAAAAACGCTTTTCAGCGCCTGCTGTACACGTTTTCTATTTTGACCAATAACTTCACAAAGGATGCTTTCCCAGTAAAATCTCTGGCTATTTAGAGTAGAACTCTCACCTTTATACTAGTTACAGGCAGTTTTTTGAATCCCAAAGCTTTGGTTGGAGTTTTACACACATTTGCAGTTTTTTATTGCTTAAAAACGCTTTTCAGCGCCTGCTGTACACGTTTTCTATTTTGACCAATAACTTCACAAAGGATGCTTTCCCAGTAAAATCTCTGGCTATTTAGAGTAGAACTCTCACCTTTATACTAGTTACAGGCAGTTTTTGAATCCCAAAGCTTTGGTTGGAGTTTTACACACATTTGCAGTTTTTTATTGCTTAAAAACGCTTTTCAGCCCTGCTGTACACGTTTTCTATTTTGACCAATAACTTCACAAAGGATGCTTTCCAGTAAAATCTCTGGCTATTTAGAGTAGAACTCTCACCTTTATACTAGTTACAGGCAGTTTTTTGAATCCCAAAGCTTTGGTTGGAGTTTTACACACATTTGCAGTTTTTTATTGCTTAAAAACGCTTTTCAGCGCCTGCTGTACACGTTTTCTATTTTGACCAATAACTTCACAAAGGATGCTTTCCAGTAAAATCTCTGGCTATTTAGAGTAGAACTCTCACCTTTATACTAGTTACAGGCAGTTTTTTGAATCCCAAAGCTTTGGTTGGAGTTTTACACACATTTGCAGTTTTTTATTGCTTAAAAACGCTTTTCAGCGCCTGCTGTACACGTTTTCTATTTTGACCAATAACTTCACAAAGGATGCTTTCCAGTAAAATCTCTGGCTATTTAGAGTAGAACTCTCACCTTTATACTAGTTACAGGCAGTTTTTTGAATCCCAAAGCTTTGGTTGGAGTTTTACACACATTTGCAGTTTTTTATTGCTTAAAAACGCTTTTCAGCGCCTGCTGTACACGTTTTCTATTTTGACCAATAACTTCACAAAGGATGCTTTCCCAGTAAAATCTCTGGCTATTTAGAGTAGAACTCTCACCTTTATACTAGTTACAGGCAGTTTTTTGAATCCCAAAGCTTTGGTTGGAGTTTTACACACATTTGCAGTTTTTTATTGCTTAAAAACGCTTTTCAGCGCCTGCTGTACACGTTTTCTATTTTGACCAATAACTTCACAAAGGATGCTTTCCCAGTAAAATCTCTGGCTATTTAGAGTAGAACTCTCACCTTTATACTAGTTACAGGCAGTTTTTTGAATCCCAAAGCTTTGGTTGGAGTTTTACACACATTTGCAGTTTTTTATTGCTTAAAAACGCTTTTCAGCGCCTGCTGTACACGTTTTCTATTTTGACCAATAACTTCACAAAGGATGCTTTCCCAGTAAAATCTCTGGCTATTTAGAGTAGAACTCTCACCTTTATACTAGTTACAGGCAGTTTTTTGAATCCCAAAGCTTTGGTTGGAGTTTTACACACATTTGCAGTTTTTTATTGCTTAAAAACGCTTTTCAGCGCCTGCTGTACACGTTTTCTATTTTGACCAATAACTTCACAAAGGATGCTTTCCCAGTAAAATCTCTGGCTATTTAGAGTAGAACTCTCACCTTTATACTAGTTACAGGCAGTTTTTTGAATCCCAAAGCTTTGGTTGGAGTTTTACACACATTTGCAGTTTTTTATTGCTTAAAAACGCTTTTCAGCGCCTGCTGTACACGTTTTCTATTTTGACCAATAACTTCACAAAGGATGCTTTCCCAGTAAAATCTCTGGCTATTTAGAGTAGAACTCTCACCTTTATACTAGTTACAGGCAGTTTTTTGAATCCCAAAGCTTTGGTTGGAGTTTTACACACATTTGCAGTTTTTTATTGCTTAAAAACGCTTTTCAGCGCCTGCTGTACACGTTTTCTATTTTGACCAATAACTTCACAAAGGATGCTTTCCCAGTAAAATCTCTGGCTATTTAGAGTAGAACTCTCACCTTTATACTAGTTACAGGCAGTTTTTTGAATCCCAAAGCTTTGGTTGGAGTTTTACACACATTTGCAGTTTTTTATTGCTTAAAAACGCTTTTCAGCGCCTGCTGTACACGTTTTCTATTTTGACCAATAACTTCACAAAGGATGCTTTCCCAGTAAAATCTCTGGCTATTTAGAGTAGAACTCTCACCTTTATACTAGTTACAGGCAGTTTTTTGAATCCCAAAGCTTTGGTTGGAGTTTTACACACATTTGCAGTTTTTTATTGCTTAAAAACGCTTTTCAGCGCCTGCTGTACACGTTTTCTATTTTGACCAATAACTTCACAAAGGATGCTTTCCCAGTAAAATCTCTGGCTATTTAGAGTAGAACTCTCACCTTTATACTAGTTACAGGCAGTTTTTTGAATCCCAAAGCTTTGGTTGGAGTTTTACACACATTTGCAGTTTTTTATTGCTTAAAACGCTTTTCAGCGCCTGCTGTACACGTTTTCTATTTTGACCAATAACTTCACAAAGGATGCTTTCCCAGTAAAATCTCTGGCTATTTAGAGTAGAACTCTCACCTTTATACTAGTTACAGGCAGTTTTTTGAATCCCAAAGCTTTGGTTGGAGTTTTACACACATTTGCAGTTTTTTATTGCTTAAAAACGCTTTTCAGCGCCTGCTGTACACGTTTTCTATTTTGACCAATAACTTCACAAAGGATGCTTTCCAGTAAAATCTCTGGCTATTTAGAGTAGAACTCTCACTTTATACTAGTTACAGGCAGTTTTTTTAATCCCAAAGCTTTGGTTGGAGTTTTACACACATTTGCAGTTTTTTATTGCTTAAAAACGCTTTTCAGCGCCTGCTGTACACGTTTTCTATTTTGACCAATAACTTCACAAAGGATGCTTTCCAGTAAAATCTCTGGCTATTTAGAGTAGAACTCTCACCTTTATACTAGTTACAGGCAGTTTTTTGAATCCCAAAGCTTTGGTTGGAGTTTTACACACATTTGCAGTTTTTTATTGCTTAAAAACGCTTTTCAGCGCCTGCTGTACACGTTTTCTATTTTGACCAATAACTTCACAAAAGGATGCTTTCCAGTAAAATCTCTGGCTATTTAGAGTAGAACTCTCACCTTTATACTAGTTACAGGCAGTTTTTTGAATCCAAAGCTTTGGTTGGAGTTTTACACACATTTGCAGTTTTTTATTGCTTAAAAACGCTTTTCAGCGCCTGCTGTACACGTTTTCTATTTTGACCAATAACTTCACAAAGGATGCTTTCCAGTAAAATCTCTGGCTATTTAGAGTAGAACTCTCACCTTTATACTAGTTACAGGCAGTTTTTTGAATCCCAAAGCTTTGGTTGGAGTTTTACACACATTTGCAGTTTTTTATTGCTTAAAAACGCTTTCAGCGCCTGCTGTACACGTTTTCTATTTTGACCATAACTTCACAAAGGATGCTTTCCCAGTAAAATCTCTGGCTATTTAGAGTAGAACTCTCACCTTTATACTAGTTACAGGCAGTTTTTTGAATCCCAAAGCTTTGGTTGGAGTTTTACACACATTTGCAGTTTTTTATTGCTTAAAAACGCTTTTCAGCGATGCTGTACACGTTTTCTATTTTGACCAATAACTTCACAAAGGATGCTTTCCCAGTAAAATCTCTGGCTATTTAGAGTAGAACTCTCACCTTTATACTAGTTACAGGCAGTTTTTTGAATCCCAAAGCTTTGGTTGGAGTTTTACACACATTTGCAGTTTTTTATTGCTTTAAAAACGCTTTTCAGCGCCTGCTGTACACGTTTTCTATTTTGACCAATAA